>NC_056734.1:543237831-543386537 GCF_019279795.1 Protopterus annectens
AATCCTGTCCTTTAATACCCAAGGCTTATACATTATCTAGTCAAGTATTCTCTGCATGGCAACAACAGAAAGGCTTTCAATGTTTGCAATTCTTTAACAGTATGCTTATTAAAGCTTACTTGCATCTTACGATGTCAGACAAGCTTACCTTATGGTCATTAAAGCATTGCTACTTAAACACAGAGCAACAGGCACTTTGAGTAATAAGCATAAATCAATAGTACAAAAATATGACAGAAACCAGACCATTCTGCAAAATCAAGGACAGATGAAAAGCCACTGTAGTACTTATGCAGTGTGTCCTCCCCATCCAAGGTAGATACAACTACTCCTTGCCTTGCTTGGACACATCCAGAGTCACTACATGGGGGAGTGGGGTGCAACAAGCATGTCACAATTTGAAATCTCTCTGGCTGACTGTGATGGCCCTGACACATTTGTCATACCTCTCAACTTCAAGAGCAAGAAATCTGGACAAAGCCATACACAGAAGTGGGACAAAGGCACAACAATAAGGACAATTTTTAAATATTGCTCTAATAAACTTAGAAAGATAATAGAATAGGTCTTGCATTAGTATGAATTTTCTGAAGGGTATAAAATCTGAAACTCAAATGTCTGTCATTTTCTAACTTCAGTCTTTAGTGATTTGTCACTAATTTGCCAAAAAACACAATTTTATGAAAAATGGACCAAACATGTGATGCAAAAATATAAAATAGACACACAATACAGCTTCTACCTGTCAAAGAAGGGACACTTTAATATTAGTACTGCTACCTTGAGCAGCTGACAAAATAAAAGAATCTACATGCATTTCAAGTAATCTATAACTTTGATTATTACAGTTATTTCTTAATTGTAAACCCTCCATGTTTTCTTCCAAAATTGCTATTTTGCGGAGGGATTATTAGGGGAAGAGCAACATTTTGAGCCAAAAATTGGGGACAGTTGAGAGGTTGGCTATGCCTAATTCTATAAAGCAATTTATTTGCATGTACCTCTCAACCTGTTAATGCAGTAAATCTGAACAAGGCCAAATATATTGGGGGCACATATAAACAGTACTAAAAATTGCTCTTGTATAAATTGAGACAGTTGATGGAACGGCTCTTACTTTAACATGCATTTTTATGAAGGTTATGAAGTCTGAAACTTATTATTTAGTGACTTCTGGCAAATCATTTAGGAATTAAAACTACAAATTTTATGAACAACAAACCAAAAATAAGAAGCAAAAATCTATTCATTCTTTGAAAATCTGGACAGTTGGGAGGTATAGTTCAGCTGGGCCTGTCTGAGTTTGCTGCCCTTCCCCCCCTTGACAAAATAATGGTTGAACTGGAGCCTCTGCAGCCATTCCAATTAACCATTACTTGGCTATTTCACTCCATTTACCATAAACACTAATGTGCATACTGCTTCACTTCAATGATTGGACTTCATTTGAAAGTTTTATTTTGTATTTTACAGCACAAACATTAAGTCATCTGTTAAACAAAGCAATGCAGTCTCACAATGAAAACTTAGCATTAAAACTTCTCTGCCCTTGAAACTCACATTCATTGAAACAGCATTGAAACCCACATTCAAAGAAAATACATTTTGCCAGTGGCAGATAAAGATTAATTTTGGGCTGTTTTCAATCATAGGCCCCTTGCATATGAAACATACATGTGCTCTTTGATACACCTTCCTCATTGTACTAAAAATTATATTCCTTGTACAATACAGTACACTTGTTAGAGGGTGTTTTAAATTTGTTTTGAACATTTTTCCAGTAAGCAATGAAACAAAACATATGCACCCATAATGGCAAAACTGCCCAGTTGAGAACATCTAGCATAAGAGAAGTCTACTCAGACTTCCACAGTCCGCCATTATTAGTAAATATACACAATTCTACAGTCCACCATTATTAGTAAATATGCACAATTCCACAGTCCACCATTATTAGTAAATATGCACAATTCTACAGTCCACCATTATCAGTAAATATGCACAATTCTACAGTGCACCTTTATCAGTAAATATGCACAATTCTACAGTCCATATTCAGTGAATTCAGTTCTTGCCATAGCAGTCAACCTTAGCACAAAAACCTGGACGAAGCCAATAATGGGGGAATACAGTCCCAAAAATAGGGACAAATTAAAAATATTCATCTTATAAACTTAGAAAATTGCTAGAAAAAAAGGTTGTGCTACTATGTATTCTGAAGAACATGAAGTTTGAAATTCAAATGCCGGTCAATTTTACTGCGGACAGAACAAAAACAATTTTCAGCAGAGACGAGGGATTAATACTGCAGACACGTCTTTGTAAAATGGCAGGGCATCAGAGCAAATCCACACAAACACAGAGAGGAGATGCAGACTCCACACAGAAGCCACCCCAACCAAGAATCAAACTAGAAAACCTATAGCTGTGAGGCAACAATACTACCACTGCACCATCAAATCTGCAAGGAATTAAACATTCAGAAACCTGAAGTCTGAAATTCAAATGCCTGTCAATTTTACTATGGACAGAACAAAAACAATTTTCAGCAGAGATGCAGGGATTAATACTGCAGACACGTCTTTGTAAAATGGCAGGGCACCAGAGCAAATCCACACAAATACAGGGAGGAGATGCAGACAGAAGCCACCCCAACCAAGAATCAAACCAGAAAACCTATAGTTGTGAGGTAACAATACTATCACTGCACCATCAATTATACAAGGAATTAAACATTCAGAAACCTGAAGTCTGAAATTCAAATGCCTGTCAGTTTTACTGCGGACAGAACAAAAACAATTTTCAGCAGAGACGAGGGATTAAAACTGCAGACACATCTTTGTAAAATGGCAGGGCACCAGAGCAAATCCACACAAACACAGGCAGGAGATGCAGACTCCAAACAGAAGCCACCCCAACCAAGAATCAAACCAGAAAACCTATAGCTGTGAGGCAACAATACTACCACCGCACCATCAATTATGCAAGGAATTAAACATTCATAAACCTGAAGTCTGAAATTCAAATGCCTGTCAATTTTACTGCGGACAGAACAAAACCAATTTTCAGCAGGGATTAAAACTGCAGACACGCCTTTGTAAAATGGCAGGGCACCAGAGCAAATCCACACAAACACATGGAGGAGATGCAGACTCCACACAGAAGCCACCCCAACCAAGAATCAAACCAGAAAACCTATAGCTGTGAGGCAACAATACTACCACTGCACCATCAAATACGCAAGGAATTAAACATTCAGAAACCCTTAAGTCTGAAATTCAAATGCCTGTCAATTTTATTTAACATTTTTAATCAGGACAGTCTGACTTGGAACAAATAAACAATTTTCAGCAGAGGCCCAGGAAGAAATAATGCAGACATGTCTTTGTAACATGGGAGGGCACAAAAGCAAACCCACACAAACACAGGGAGAAGATACAGACCCCACAAAGAAGGAACCCCAGCCAAGAATCAAACCCAAGAACCTGCAGCTGTGAGGCAACAATGCTACTACTACACCATCAAATATCAAGCATTGCAACATTTACAAACCACAGATATTATGAGGAACAGATCAGATCGAATATGAGGTAAAAATCTGAAATTTTTTACAAATGGTGGTGGGTAGGGAACTCAAGTCTTTAACACCTGCATACAGGGTACAGGGTTCAAGCCTGAGGCATTCCCTACCACACCACCATAAGCACCTGGGGCATTTTCACACACACACACACACACACACACACACACACACACACACACACACACACACACACACACACACACCAGTAAAGCACAAGCACCATACACAAACTCCAGTAAAGCACAAGCACCATACACAAACTCCAGTAAAGCACAAGCACCATACACAAACTCCAGTAAAGCACAAGCACCATACACAAAAAGCACAAACTCAATAAAATAAACATTGTAAATTAAAGGCACCTTACCTGAATGAATACATCCAGAGTTAACGTCCAGACATACATCCTTCCCGCAATACTGAAGACCCGAGATCCCAATGCTCCTTCCGACGCCGACGAGATCCCTAAGGCTCTGTCCCGAGTCCCTGCTGCTCCTCTTGCAGTCCGGACGCGTCCCATAATCCTGGCGGGTCTGTGCACTGTAAAAGTGCACAGACGTCTCCTTGTGTCCCCCTATGGGGACGGCCGGGCTGCCTTGAGCATGCGCATAGACCGATAAGTCGGGACTCGGTCTATGCGCATGCGCGAAGTCCGCGAATTTTAAAAAAATATTTTTTTTTATTTTTCATTTTTTTTTTCTTTCTTTTTTTATTTTTGAGGGGGCTGCAGTCCGGCAGCCCTATGCCACGAGCCGCCCCTGGCTGAAGTCCACCATGGCAGCTTGATTTTACTTGGGGCTCTGCATTTGATTCTGTCTGGTACAGCTGAGTTTATACACTTATGCAAGTGATTGTATAAGGTTTTAGTGTATGTTTTGCCGTAGTTCCCACTTTCAGCTTGGGTTGGGGCTTGGAATGCATTTATTCTTTCACCTAGGAGGGTATAGTTTGCCTTGGTGAAGTTTTTAGTCTGATTTCACTCTTTGTGAGTTAAGGTGTTAGTTTGAAGTTTTAACTGAGGATCCAACAATTACAGCAGTGCACCTGTTTGACATGTTGGTGAGGATCAGATCTAGGGTGTTTGTTCCTCTTGTCGGGGTATGGACAATATGCTCCAGGGCATTTGAATTCACAAAGTCAAAGAACTTTTGTACTAGCGAGTTTTGGCTAGAGTAGGTTTCCCAGTTGATGGTGGGATAATTGAAATCCCCCATAACCAGTGTGTTCAGTAAAATGTGGATTGTCTTTGTTTTGGTTAAGTAGGCTTTGTGGGTGTCCTGACCCATGGAAGGGGATCTGTAACTGACTAGGACTTGAATAGGGGTCTTACCCACCGTAATCTAGACCTGGAGTAGCTCTACCTTTTCCCAACGGTTCTTGGAATTCATAAATTCCAGCGCCCTGGATCAACTAATCCATTGTCTCACCAGGGGCTCCAATATGCTAGACCTGGTCATTACCGACATGGGAAGTCGATGCTCCACACCTATGGTCACCCCCTCTTTGGTCAGGTCAGACCATAAGCTAATCACCCTTAACATCCACATCCCACCCCCAGTAAGGAAACCGCCATAAAAAACTTCTCCAAAGCCAACTTCATGCTACTCAAGTCAGAAGTTACAAACTTCATGACACCCATGCAGACGGGAACTGAAAGTTCAACGGCTGAGTCCTACACTAAGGCACTGTGCGAGCACATCCACTCATGCATGAATTGTGCCATCCCAGATAGAACCAAGATGCTCTCCTCCAAAAAAATGAAGCCAATCTGGTAGTCCCCTGCCATAAACAAAGTTTACAACGAAAGGAAGAAACTGTTGCAGAAAAGAGGAAAATCCCAGGATGCAAAAAAACTCCCTTACCTGCCTCATTAAGAAGCTGAGATCCTTCATAAAATCCTCCAAAGCTAGTTACGAAAATAAAATTGCCAAAGATTTCAAAGAAAACAACAAGGCATTCTATAACTGTCAAGAATCTGAATGGCAGTGCTCAGATCTGCTCTGAGCTACAACAGAATGGCATTAAATATACTGATCCCAAGGATATTGCTAATATACTCAAAATCACACAAAACCACAAAACAAAAACTCCAATGCGCAGTCCAGTATCAATAAAGGCTTTCTTCCGTAGTAGAAATGTAATTCCTTCAATAATCCACCGCAGTTCAGCAAAAATTACAAATTTTAATGAAAAAACAATAAAAGACAGTAAAAAGCAACCAGACTGAGCTCTTTCATCTCCTCCACGGAGACTTCATCAAAATCTACATTTTTCCACTCATCCTCAGTTTAAATAATGGTTCCAATTGTTTAATTTGTTAATTAGATTTGAAATCCTATAGGCTGGCCATAAATTAATACAAATTTTAACTCTTTCTTGCATGAAACCTTTCCAAAAAAGAGGTTGTTAAAAAAGTTATAGAAAGATACATTGTTTAAAACTTATCCTAAACAGTACAATAGGAAAAACAGGACTTCCATCAGAAACTTGTTTTGTTAAAAAACAGTAGAAAAAATGTTGTACACAATCTTGTAAATGAGATATGTCAACCTTAAATAGGTATAAAGTTTGTAATACGTATAAAATACTGAGCTAAAGGTTCATTGTTGTTCCATTAAGTGTTCATATTAAAAAAATCTTATTAGAAAATTCTTATTAAAAAATGTTATTATACAAGTTCATTTTAAAAAATGATATGTAGTATATGAATATTCTAATAAAATATATTGTAAATACATATATTATACCATAAAATAGAATAACATGAGGTAAAATTAAATAAAATGTTATGTAAGATGAAATGAAATAAAATGTTGTGTAAGATAAAATGGTGACCTTAGTGGTGCCTCTTGGGGTCCTCTGACAAGATCTTGAGTGCAGGGTTGATGGCTATGTGGTCATTTAATCCATTATTCCCACATGCATCCAGTCTTAACTGCCAGATCATTTCCCTAAATTCAATTTTAGTTTCCCAGTCCCCTCTTCTCTCGTGCTTACCCACTTCTTCCAATATCCAAAATTTAATATCAGCCTCCTTACACGTTCTAGTGTGTCTAAAGAGTGCATTTGTGTCATTCATCTTAGTAATGTCTCTATTATGTTCATATATGCGGGCCCTTAAATTACGTTCGGTTTTTCCAATATAATATTTCCAACACTTATAACACAAATACACCACCTCCTTTGTGTAACAACTATAATATTTATTTCCCATCAACCGCCTATTTAGAGTGGGGAGGTCAAGATCTTTAGTCCCTGCTATAAATGAACATTGTGCACATCTACCACATTTGAATGTGCCATATTTAGTGCATGTTCCCCCTTTCACTTTTGTGTTGTTTTTCTTTTTCTCAGATATATTTTTTAAGTTCTTATTTTTCCTAAAAGTGTATCTAAGTGTTTGCTTAAACACATCTACTTTGGTGGGCATTCTACTGAACATTCCCCAGATCTCATTTATGCATCTCTTTATCCATCCCACACCATTAAAGTGTGTCAAAATTAAATAGGGCATGCTCTTTTCTTTATCTTTGTTGTTACTATTTATTTCATCTACTTCGACACCCCCAACGTTGGTCAGTAATGGTTTATATACTGTATCCCATTTATTCAGTACAAACTCCTTGTTTTTCACAATCATGTGGTCTGGGTATCCTCTCTCCTTAAACATGTTTTGGAGGATCTCCATTTCCTGTATTAGGTCAATTCTATCAGATGTCATCCTGGCCGCTCTAATCATTTGACCTTTTATTATATTCACTTTAGAATGGTAGGGGTGGTCGCTCGTAAAATGTAGATAGGAATTAGAAAAACAATCCTTCCTATATATTCTAGATTTATATTTGTTTACATTTAGGTAATGTGTTTCATCTGTATTTATTTTGAATGTAAATTTAAGGAATTCTGTACTATTATTCATATAGTCAATGAACTCTGTTATTTGTTTTTTGCTTCCATCCCATAGAATGAAAATATCGTCCAAAAATCTATAATACCCGCTGATGAATGTGTAAAAAATCGAGTTGAAAATAAATTGTCTTTCCCAAAATAACATTATAATATTTGCGTAAATGGGTGCACAGGCTGACCCCATAGCCACACCATCAATCTGATGGTATATGTCACCTTGAAAGTAAATATAATTATTTTCAGCACAAGTTCCATATTCTCTAAAACCAATTTAAAGTCATCCGGTGTTAACATTTTCATTTCCACTAACATTTTTTCAAACCAATCAAGCCCTGTATTGTGTGGAATAACTGAAAATAAATCTTTTACATCAACAGTCACAAAAATTGTGCTTTCCTTGTAGGGTTTGGACCCAATCTTGGTAAGGAAGTCCCAAGAATCAATTAAAATGTGGGGGTATTTTTTGTAAAATTCCTTTAGTTTAAAATCTACGGAAATTGCCAGAGGTTGTGTCTTAGATCCTTGTGAGGATACTATAGGTCTTAGGGGCGGGTTTTCCCTGTCTTTGTGTATTTTTGGTATACCAAAAATAACTGGAATAACCAGTTTTGATACTTTCAGAAAATTATACAGTTCTTTGTCTATAAGTCCTTGTAATAAGTTGTCTTCCAAAATCATATCTATTTTCCTGTATGAGATGTTTACCTCATTTCTAGATACTAAAGTGTACCGGTTATCTTGGTGTAATATATCACATATTCTCTTGGTATAGTCCCATGTGTCCATTAGGACTACCCCCCACCCTTATCTGGCTTCATAATCCGTAAATTAACATTGTCCCTTAGTTCTTCTAAAATGTGTGTTTCGTCTTTAGTTAAATTATCTATTGTTGTTACTTGCTTGTTGTACCCATCTCTTATTGTACCTGTAACACATTTTTCAAAATTTAAAATATCATGATGTAAGGGAGGGTTAAAAGTACTAGCTTTCTTAAGACTACTTCTGTTGCTATTGTTATTCCTTTCCTGGAACATATGAAATAAATTCAATGTTCTTGTAAAAAGTTTAATGTCTAATAAAATCTCATCTATACTTGTTTTTTTAACAGGGACAAATGTAAAACCTTTTGTAAAAAGATTAAAGTGTTCTTGTTTTATCTCTACGTCAGTGTAGTTGTAAATAAAAAAGTTATCCTGTGAGTAAATACCCAACCTGGGTCCATTATTTCTATCAATGTCATTTGAGTTGTTGTCTGATATGTTTGCATGATACGGTGGGGAGAGATTCATCACTGACTCTCCCTGCCCCCCCTCCTTCTCTGTGGTGGAATATAATAGTTCCTCTTAACTGTTGCATAGGAGGGTTGGTGTTCCAAGTTCCTTATCCTTTCGGACCTTCTCGGTCCTTGTTCCCCTAAAGGGATTTTTCTATTAGTGTCTTCTTGTGAATGATAATTATGTGTATAACCTTGTTCTTCCTGATACCCTCCGTGTTCATAGACTTAACTACCTATGTCTTTTCTTCTATTGAAAAAAACACCTTCATTATAGTTGTACTTCACCCTAAAATTCCTATTGTCACAGTAGTAAGCTCTTCCCATTCTATAATCATACAGGTCCCTTTCTAATTTCCTAGTTTTCCTGTTCTGTTTTTTTAAAATAACATTATCGACATCATGCATAGTCCTAAAGTAAATATTTTTGTACTCATCAGTCGAAAATAAAAGGTCTGAGTTGATTTCACCATTGAGTCTATCAATTTCAGTTTTACAGTCAACCATAATTTCCTCATTGTTTTTAATCATTGCCTTTAAAATGGCCAGCCCACAATCATTTAATATATTAACAATGGTTTTAAAAAATTCAGTCTCAAAAACAGTGTTGTTAGGGAACTTATTAATTCTAAGTCCCTTTGGTACTATCTTGTTATCGATACATCTGTTAAGATACCAATTGTCCAACACTAAACTTTTAAATTTAGTTAAAAGCTGTCTTAAAGTCTTATATTTGTCCTTGTATCCAAGGTTTATATTTCCCGTTTGCTCCTCTCTTGGTTTGTAAGTCCCAAATGAATTTTCCAACCATTTGGAAAAGTCCATGTTCAAATAATGTCCCCCAAAGTTCTCTTTCTGTCTCCTATCACCACTGCTACGAGCATTAGCGTTCGCGCCCTCAGAACGCTCATTGCTGGACCGGAAGTGTTCTCCACTCTTTCCTGTACGATCTGCTTCGTTGTCACAAGTCGGTGTAACCTGATTACAGTCCCCCAGGCGCCTAGGTGTACTTTGTGCACAAGGGATGTCATTTGTAGTTTCTTTTCTGTTATTGTTGTTCTGTGAGTAGCTGTGAATCAGTTTAATCAACTCCGTTAATAAGGAACTGTTCTCCATTCCAACGGGGAATCCTCGATACCAGAATAACGCCAAAAATCAGTAACTAGTAACCCAAAATCACACAAAACCACAAAACAAAAACTCCAATGTGCAGTCCAGTATCAATAAAGGCTTTCCTCCATAGTAGAAATGTAATTCCTTCAATAATCCACCGCAGTTAAGCAAAAATTACAAATTTTAATGAAAAAAACAATAAAAGACAGTAAAAAGCAACCATATTGAGCGCTTTCATCTCCTCCATGGAGACTTCATCAGAATCTACATTTTTCCACTGACCCTCAGTTTAAATAATGGTTCCAATTGTTTAATTAGTTAATTAGATTTGAAATCCTATAGGCCGGCCATAAATTAATACAAATTTTAACTCTTTCTTGCATGAAACCTTTCCAAAAAAGAGGTTGTTAAAAAAGTTATAGAAAGATACATTGTTTAAAACTTATCCAAAACAGTACAATAGGAAAAACAGGACTTCCATCAGAAACTTGTTTTGTTAAAAAACAGTAGAAAAAATGTTGTACACAATCTTGTAAATGAGATATGTCAACTTTAAATAGGTATAAAGTTTGTAATACGTATAAAATACTGAGCTAAAGGTTCATTGTTCCATTAAGTGTTCATATTAAAAAAAATCTTATTAGAAAATTCTTATTAAAAAATGTTATTATACAAGTTCATTTTAAAAAATAAAAAATGATGTAGTATATAAATATTCTAATAAAATATATTGTAAATACATATATTATACCATAAAATAGAATAACATGAGGTAAAATGAAATAAAATGTTATGTAAGATAAAATGAAATAAAATGTTGTGTAAGATAAAATGGTGACCTTAGTGGTGCCTCTTGGGGTCCTCTGACAAGATCTTGAGTGCAGGGTTGATGCCTATGTGGCCATTTAATCCATTATTCCCACATGCATCCAGTCTTAACTGCCAGATCATTTCCCTAAATTCAATTTTAGTTTCCCAGTCCCCTCCTCTCTTGTGCTTACCCACTTCTTCCAATATCCAAAATTTAAAATCAGCCTCCAAAGCTAGTTACGAAAATAAAATTGCCAAATATTCCAAAGAAAACAACAAGACATTCTATAACTGTCAAGAATCTGAATGGCAGTGCTCAGATCTGCTCTGAGCTACAACAAAATGGCATTAAATATACTGATCCCAAGGATATTGCCAATATCCTGGCAGATCGATTCATTGCCAACTTCACCCCCCTTTCACCCCCTAAATGGCCCATCTCAATACCGGAAGATTGCCAAATTCCGGTAATAATGGCCACACAGGTAAAAAACTCACTCCTCAAAGCTAAGAATACAGCATCCATGGGACCAGATGACATCCCGGGCTGTGTACTACAAAATGAACTGACACCTCACCTAAGTGTCTTGTTTAATCATAGCCTCACCTCAGGCTTCGTGCCCACTGAGTGGCGCACAGCTGCAATTATCCCACTCCACAACGGGGGATCCACCTTGGATCCCGGGAACTACCGCCCCATCAGTCTGACGAGCCTGATCTGCAAGACCATGGAATGTATTATCATGGAACTTATAAACAAAGACATTGGCAACCTTCAAACACTGGACCCCACCCAGCTTGGGTTCGTGAAGGGCAGATCTTGTCTCCTGAATCTGATTGACTTCTTTGAATCAGTCTCCAGAGCCGTGGACAAGGGTAAGGTGGTCCACACAGCCTATCTGGACCTCGCCAAGACCTTTGACACCATCCCCTACTCTGGAATCATAGATAAACTTAGTAAGCTGGGCATTAATCCCTACGTTACTCGATGGGTTGCCAATTGACTTACTGTCAGAACCCACACTGTAAAAGTAGCTGACTCAGATCCAGCTCTAAACAAGTGACAAGTGGAGTACCTCAGAGCTCAGTCCTGGGACCCCTCTTGTTTGGCATCTACTTCTCTGAAGTACAGGCCAATACTGAGGGACTCTGGCTAACAAAGTTCGCAGATGACTGCAAACTGGGAGCTATTACTGAATCTCCAAATGATGTGGATACTATACAAAAGGGCCTTACAGAAACAGATGCTTGGTGCCAGAGCCATGGGCTCAAGCTCAGTGCCAAGAAATGTATAGTTATCCCCTTTGGGAAAAAACATGTACCCATGAATTACCACATAGGTGGCAGTACACTAAACACTGAAAGTGTGATAAGAGACTTAGGGACACAGGTGGACAGTGGTCTCACCTTCGATGACCACATCGCCACAACAGTCAGGAAATCCTATGTGGCACACCTCATCACTAAGGGCTTTTCACCCAGAAAAAAGGAGGTCATTGTCCCACTGTACTCATCACTTATTAGACCCATTATAGAATACAATGTCCCATTTGGTATTTACCTCTCAAGACATCTGCAACAACTGGAAAGGCCGTAGAAATACCGCACTAAAAGAATCACAGGTCTAAAGCAGATGCCCTATGCTGACCGCCTTAAAATAACTCCAGCTATACTCTGTCGCATATCTATTACTCAGAGGTGATCTCTGCTTAACATACAAGGCCATGTCAAAGCTAGAGCTGTTGGACATGCTACACTTAAAGAAATCCCAATCCCTCAGAGCCACACACTCCAGGGACCTAAACCTTGTCATCACAATAAACAAAACATGCTGGAGGGATAGGTTCCTGACCCAGAGACTCCCCAAACTCTGGAGCAGACTGGCCATACATGTCAAGCAGAGCGTCTCTTTGGTCCTCTTCAAAAGGAACCTTGACGATTGGATAGGAGAAAGGAAATTCACCCCAGGGATCACGTCAGTCGCCCTGCTAGACAGGGGTTCACAGAAGTAAATAGTGTGGGAAGAAATAGCCAGGGAATTGTTACGGCTAGGCTTGTATAGGCCCTAGGGCCGATAGCCTAGTACCAACCTATGAGGTTAGTTGTCCATTCTAACTACACTTGAGGTGAATTTATCTCTAACATAAATTGAAACACTGCCTACTTTGGTTTTCACATGTTCATTTTGTGGTCTAAAGGTGTGGAAGACATTGTAGCCTTGCAAGGCTGGGGTACTCTGAGGCCTTAAACCAGGTTTCTTTGGCTGCACAGACGTCTACATCTTCTAGTGAGAGAAGTGATGCGAGACCTTTCCTGGAAGCGTCTACCTGTTCCTCAGTACACACCATCACTAAACAGTACAGAATAGAGTCCTTTTTAATGTCCAGGTCTACCTTTGCTAGGTCAGTCCTCTCGGGCCACTTTGACAATTCTTCTTTCTCTTAGCCAATGCCCCTTTATCCCTGCTCTGGGAATCACCCATTTGTTTGGAATACTGCAACAGTGATCTCAGTCAGGACGTAGAACCTCTGTGTACGATCTTACCGTAACAGTAAATGTCCTATTGATCACTATTGCAGTATTCTTTCCTACCCTCTTTCCTGTGTGTTAGGGCAGAGAGAAAGAGAAGTGAAGAGTTATCTCAATCTGCAGGACCCTAGGACCAAGGGGGTTTCTACCACTTCTATTTGGCTCCTCCTAGCTAACCAGTTACTTTCTCAGGGGTCTTCAGGCCACTGACTTGGAGGATAGTGTGTGGATCTACACTCGTACTTCCACCTATATACACCTGCATTTTTGAGCTGAGGTCATACTTTGGACATATGATACAGGGAATGTTAAGCTTTGGTACCCCAGCCAGATGTCTGAGGTAACCAATTTGTTTGTAATACTGAAACAGTAATCAGTAGGACATCACATGCATCCTGAGCAGGAGCACCGTCACTAGTGCTCTTAACACAACTGTACTGTCTACATGTTAGGTCCTATGATGGTGTTCCTGCCCAGGATGCATGTGAAGAAAATCCACTAGTAGTTGAAAGGTCTTTATAAAGGAGTAGTCACCCAGTAAACATACTATCTGTAATTCTCTCCAGTGGGAAGGAATTCAACTGGTGATACCAGCATGTTTTAAGAAATAAGGGGTTATCACTTGTCCCTGAAGGTACCCAAGCCTTGACCATAGTCACTTCATGTTTGACTTTGATACGGATAGTGTCTACTTTAAGGTGCATGGTATCTGGAATCTTTCCATGAGCAAAAAGCATGTCATGTTGAAAGAAATGTTAATTTTAGTCTACCCCCAAGATCTTTCAGAACTGGTTGGGCGACTGGGACCCTGAAAGCAATTACAAGACACCATGGTGATGTGGTGCTGCTTAAGCAAGTAAGTCCAGGCTCAGCAATCATTTTTATCTTTCATGCCCAGGTTCGTGTCCAAACCGGCACTCTAAGTTATTCATCTGCAACTCTCTTACCACATCTCACAAAACAAGTATTGGTACTAGGATGTTAATATCTTCAGGATGTGCACAGGCAACTTGGTATCATCTTCCAAGAGATATAGAAGTTCAAGCAGTCTGAACAGCTGTTCATAGCCTTCACTGTTAGGCAAATGGGGCAGGGTCAGTCTTCAGGCTGACACTGAATGCCTAGTCATCTGCATTGACTTTCACTTTCACAACACTGGAAAAGACTTTAAGGGACCTCTCAGAGCCCACCTTGCTAGAGAAACAGCCACCACATGTGCTCTGAGAATTTCCCGTCTTCAGAGTATTTGTGAGATATTCATTTGGACTGCATTGCATACTTTCTGCTTGTACTAGAACCTGCATTTTCAGTCTATGAGCAGGACAGGGCTTGCACTGGCTGTACTCAGACTATGACCAACTCTTCACCATATAGAGAGTTAGCTAATTTACTGGTATTCCTATGATTAAGAAGTCCTACTGCAACACTGAATCCTATGTTGAGCTTAGTACATCTGTGTGAGTAGATGTTTGGGTAAGGTCACCGCAGACTATGAACTCCCACCTCTCCTCCTCCCTAGTCAGGAGCCTCATTTCCTCTTCTGTTTATTATTTATTTGGCAGACATCCAAGCCAGTATCCCCAGACATGTGCTTGACCAAGTTTGATAATGACAGCAATGTCAGCACTGTTTTCCAGCCATCCTTTGATACTCAACAGCTCCAGCAATGGTTGGAATATTCCCATGCCTAGTGTATTGAAAAGGATCTCAAGCTAAATGCAAGAAAGTGCAGCATAGGACCATTTGGAAACAAAGCTGCTTCAGTGTTCTTTGTATGGTGGTACTCTTCAGAGATGATTATGAGACCTTGATACCTGTGTGGAAGTCTCTCTCTCTCTCTCCTTTGATTATCATGTTTCCACTATAATCAGGAAATCCTTTAGCTAATTCTGTTAATTTCTAAGGGAATATCTTCAACATCCAAATAAGTTATCCTACCACTGTGTTCTTCCTTTATTAAGCATATTATTGAATACAGTGACCCCTTTTGTATGTGCATATCCAAACATATTGCTCAGTTGGAAAGGCCCCAGAGATTTCTAACAAAGAAAATTAAAGGCCTTAAATATCTCTCAACTATCCCACTAGATTAGCATTACTCTCATTATACAGTAGGCAACCAGCTGCCTAGAATTGTCCTGTGCCTCTCTTTTTGAGCTATGAATGACCTAGTCCTATTTGATGACCAATTTCTTCACAACACCAGTGGCTCTATAAACGCACATACTAGAATCTAAATCTACACCAACAAATAAGTAAGAGATAGCTTCCTAACTCAGCATATTCTAAGTAAAAGGAATGCGTTATCACTATCTACTTTGGCTACCTTTAAGGCTAGTCTTGATGAAAGGATAGGTAGGCACAGATTTACACCTGAGTTACTGTGTACAGCCCTACTCAGTTTGGAAGATGAGAGCTATTAAATGCTTGAAATGGGTGGAAAGAACTTTTGTGTCTGCTTAAAGGTGTATATGGCTAGCCATCTTACAGTCATCATGATCACTTGCCTAACATTGTTCTTTGCAGTCATATTTTCTTTAACTTGAGAGGGAAAGTAGCTGAAGAAGGCAAGATGTCTAGTACAAGGGCAGTGGTCAGTGTATCAGTACTTTTTTTCAGTTCTCATTCATGGGCTGCCAGCAGTGCCCTAGGCATGTCAGTCAGTCCAGGAACCCCAAAATGTTAAGAGATGCAAGACTTCTGATTCTAATGGACCTTACAGACTGAGGCAAGGGCATTATTTGCTCCTAAGACACAGCACACTTGCTACTGCCCACATACTAAAAAGAAAAGATTGAAAAATAGAGTGAGCTGCTGTACCTTTCAGCTTTGTATTATCCAGAATTCTCTACTACAAATGTCATTCAGTTGTAGTTTAAGATGTCCATAAAGTTCTGGAAGGTGGATTTCCACCTGTAGCTAATTTCCATGGATAAGGAATCATACTGTTGCAGTAACCTTTCTTAAATGTCTGATTTAATGGTGATTATATTCCCATAACTACACATTATTTTTCAATTGATTTGCTGGGGCTCTCCATGATGGATTATTGATACCTTTCTTCCATCCACTTGCTGGAGAGTGATTCATCTAATCAGTCTTGGGTGTTGAATTCCTCACTAGGTCAGGCAAATGTGTATTTATATGTGACTTATTGTCAGTGAAGGGTAACCAGGTCTTCATTGATGTCCTCCTAAGATCACTCTCACAGTATTACTAACAAATGAAGATGTACTGTTAAGGATAGCTATACATCTGACCAGCATACCAAAGCCTGAGTGCCTTGCTCTCCGTACAGCTGACGAATGACCTGACCCCAAAGATGGGAAGTACATAAGGTATGATGGGGGGCAAATTACCTCAAAACTTTTTTGCAGCCACCCTGAATGCAAAACTTACCTTCTTCTTCAGTCTTTGAGATGTGCAACTAGTACAGCTTCCTAGACATTGGGCAGAAAAGCACTCCATTGGAGGACCCTTCTTTCTCTTATTTTCAATTTTTGTAGACTTTAACAAAGATAGGGAGATGATCACCATTTAATGTGCCTTTTGCTTGGGTGCAGAACATAATTACAAGATTATGTTATCTGTCAGTCCATTGCCCAAAACCTGTAAAGGCTCAGAGAGCTTGAGCACGGCACAATGTCATCCAAGCCTCTTCACCTCAGAGTCCAGCCATTACTGAAAAAGAGGCCTGAGAAAGTTGAACATGAGTGGCTTCTGCTGTCTAGACATCTCCATTGTGTCACTTGAGTAGTCCACAGACCATCCTGTTCCTTCATCTACCGCCTGTATCGTAACCCCATTGACGGCTGATATGGGGCAGCCCACTCGCATGTCTGCTGTGGCTGACCAAACATGTACTTCAGATGAGGAGGAGGAATCTTGGCTGGTTTTATCTCTGAAGGACCACAGGAGATTCCTGATATTTTAGCTGGGGAGGAATTACTTAGCTCCCTGATTAAAGCTTGTCTGGGCTCTGAGCCACTGTGTTTTGAAAAAGCAGAACAGCAAACATACATCTCCTACTCGGCCAGTAAAGCGTCCTCGAAAGGAATAGCAGGAGTTTACACAGGGGCTTTTTAAAGCCTTTATGTTTCTCAAGCCCCCTCAGTGCTCTCGGGCTTCTACTGCTGCTGCCCCCTACCTTCCTTCACCCCTTTTAAGAGACAGTGGGATTATTTCTCTGAGGATGACAATCAGGATTCAGAAGATGGTTCTCTGACATACTCTTCTCAGATCCATTCATCTTTGCCTCTTGCTTGTGACAAAGGTGACTCATTATCTCTAGATTATTCCTTAGAGGAGCTTTCTTTTAGACATTGTGTGGTCACAATGCAGGATTTTTAAATGGGAGGGCAGTAAGGTGTCAGCTCAGCAGGGTTATTATGATCTTTTGGACATGAATGCACCCAAACCCCCTGCCATTCCCCCTATCTTGGAACCTCTTTTAGACACTTTTTAACTAATGCTTCTTTGAATCCAGAATCCCAACCCCCTGCTCCAAAGAAGCCTGATGCTCAGAAATGTCTTAATTTCTCTTTTCTGCAGAGAATCCACCTAATCTGTTGCCCTCCCCTAATGTTTTACCTGCATGTAAGGCTATCAGGGCTATTGACTGGTATAGTAACAATGTATACCTCTGCTACCTTAGCCTTCAAAGCAGTTATCAAAGTCATATGACCAGGTATCTCCTGTCCATCCTGTCTAATCTGAGTGATGAGATTAATGCCTTCTCAGAATCTAAGGGATAAATCTTCTTGTCTGTATTTGCTTAATTCTCCCACTCAGGTGGCTGGACACATTTTCAAGTGCAGTTATGGATGCTGTTGATGCATCTTCTCTAGCTGCTGCTTTTGGATCTGTTATCCAGAGATATTCCTTGCTACAACTCCAGTCTTTACCAGAGGAAGTCTAGGCCAAACTCCTGAATTCCTGTCTAGATAAATGGTATCTCTTTGGCTGTGTGGCTGATGACATTTTCAAGTTTTTACAATAAAAGGGGAATGTTATGCAGGTCTGAAAACAGCTTTTCATTTCCCTAGCATCCAAGTTCCAGACGAATTACCGAGTCAATGCTGGCCCTTTTGTCAGGAGAGAGAAAAAAACACCCTCAAAAAGGTAGTCAAGAGCTCTAAGCCTCCCTTTTCTAACAAACCTACCTCATTATGGCTGTCTACCTTTACCCCCACTCACCCATTTTCTTTTCAGCCAGGTTCCCTTATCCCTAAGACTTGCCCTTTCTTTGCTAGCCTTCACATACCTATAAAGCCCACCTTCAGGAAATGTCTCAGATTTCTGGCAGGCTTGTCTCACTTTCAGTTCTGTGCCTTGCCCTTTGGGCTTTCTACTGCCCCCAGGATATTTGCAAAATGCCTGGCTCCAGACATCGCCTACTGCAGGGCAAAGGGGATCCAGTTATTTCCTTACCTAGATGACCTCCTAATTCAGACAGAAGGCAAGGAAACTCTTCTCCGTCACTCCCAGGACCTTCTGGTAATCCTGCAGTCTCTAGAGTTTGTGATAATCTTCCCCAAATCCCACCTCAACCCCGCACAGGACATTGTTTTTCTGGGTTGCAGGATCAGGACAGACCTCATGAAGGCCTTCCTTCCAGCAGAAAAAGTAGTATTCAGACGAACTGGAGAAGAAGGGTAAACCCACAAGTAGATTACTGCAACATGGAAGAGAAGAACATCTATGGTTATGGTAAGATTTTACACAACTTTTCTTTTTCTGCTTTTACTCTATGGCCTTTCTACTGCCCCATGGGTATTCGCAAACTGTTTAGTTCCTGTCATTGCCTTCAGCAGACTTCAGGGAATTCATATATTCCCTTACTTGGACTACTTTTTTCTACAAGCTCCTTCTCAGGAACCTCTCCTGAAGGATCTCAACTTCACAGTGAACCTTCTACAGAATCTGGAGTTCACCTTTAATCTTTAATCTAAGTCTATTTTGATTCCTTCCCAATCCAGACTCCACATAGGAAGTTACAGTGTTACCTCAAGTCAGTTGGTCTTCAGCACCGTAGCCCACTTAGACTTCCAGATCTCTCTCTTACCTTTCATTAGGAGAGTTACTTTGATAGATTTACCAGATTTCATTCCACCCTGGAGTGCCTCATCTGGTTCCTCTTCGTTACCAAGAACCATACACAGATGCTTCCAACTTGGCATGGGGAGTCTGTTACAACAGTGTCAAGGTTTAGAGTGTTTGGTCAGCCAACGAAAGAAAAAATATAAACATCAAGATAAATACTCTTATTCTGGCCCTTAAGTCCTTGAATAATCTTTGGACTCCAGGCCTTCTCAGGGTCTTTTTAGACAGCATCATGGTCATACGGTATAAAAAACAAACAAGGGGGTATCAAGCCTTACTTCCTCTGCAGATTAACCATGTTGACCTGGGCGATTGCCATCCAAAACAACCTTCTCCTTCAGGTAGTATATATACCCTCAGAAATAAGTGCAGTGGCAGATACTTTGAGCAAGTCCAGGGTAGGTATTCATGAATGGATGTTAAACAGGGTGTTCTTCCTGGACATTGTCCATCAGTAGGGCATTTCCTAAATAGACCTTTTTGCCTCCACCCAAAACAGTTAAATTTCTTCTGTTCCAGGGCTCCATGCCCGCAAACAACTGACTCCATGCCTTTTTCTTGGAAGGTGAGATTCTTGTACGCTTTCCCTCCATCACTAATACCAGTAGTGCTTCATAAAATCATGGACAGACCAAAATCTTGGACTGGTTCTCCTTTTTTTCTACATCATCACAGCTTAACTCATAGGATGGGCTTGCTAAAATAGAACAAGGGCTCCCTAATTCACCCTCTTCTCCAAACTCTGCAGTTTACTGTTTGATAGAGTTTTGATTCCTTTCAAACACCACTTTTCAGAGGTCGAGCTTCAGGTAAAGCCAACAGCTAGAAAGTCTTATGTTTCAGAATGGAAAATATTATCCTTGTGATGTCAAACGGAAGAGGAGGACCTTTGTACTGTCCTTTCTCATTTGTGAGAGTTGATCAACTCTGGTCTGCCATACTCTCCTCTAAAAGCTCATTTGTCAGCCATATATGCTTTTTTTGCCTATAGCTCCACCTCTTTCAATGCACACTGAAGTCAAACAGTTTCTGAAAGGCATCCTCTACATTGGGTCACCAAGAAAACCTGTTCTTTCTCCTTGGGGACCTCAAGTTATTTTGTAGAAAAACTGACCCTTCCTACTTTGGAACCATCTGCCAGTTTTTTTTTTTTAAGTTCTGTACTTGGAAAACCATTTTGTTATTGGATGTTACTTAAGCTAAAAGAGTATCTGAGCTGCACACTTTGATGGCCATTCCACCCTTCCTTTTTTTTTTTTCACAAAGATAGGGTCACCCTTAAAACTAATCGTTTCATGACCAGGGTGTTTAATGTGTTGTCTTTGAATCCGCCAGTCACTCTCCCTCCCTTCCCTTCTCTTCAGAATAGAATGGAGAGAAAGAATTCATTCATTGAAAGTGCGTTGGCAACTTTGGTTCTACCTAGACAAAACTAAGGATATTAGAAAATCAGACCAGCTTTTTTTGTGTTCTTCCAAGAGAAGAAACTGGGCTTGCTTGTCTCCGAGCAAATCATCTCCACTTGGATTTTTAAAACCATTTTTTCTTTGTTCTTTTCATGGGAAACTGCTTCCCACTTCTGTCAAAGCTTATTCCACCAGGTCTATGGCTTCTTCTGAAGATTTTTTCAAGGGATTAAAATTCTAGAACTGTTCTTCAACAGCTAGTTGGTCCTCTCTCTGCACATTTACTAAGGATTACAAGCTTTATGTGTTTTATAGAGCGAGAACATGATTTGTAAGTACCATTTTGCAGGGCTTGTTGGATAATTAACTCTGCTCTTTCTTCCTCCTCCCTTCTGTTAATATTGCAACAGTGATCTTGGAAGGACTTAATATAGTTGTGTAAGAACTTTTAACAGTGGCTGTCCTGCTGATCACTATTGTAGTATTACATTCTACTCCTCCTGCCCCCTTTGCACTTGTTTTGTCTTTTCCTGGCCAAGGTGGAGATCTTTTCCTTTCTTCTGTGGGCATGCAAATATGTATGTAGTTACCTCTCCCCCTGTCTCATTGTTTTGGTCTGGGCTAAGCAAGTTCAGTGTTTTTTTCAGCCCTATACATCCTATATGTGCTTCCCACCTTTGGGCTTGGTCTTAAATCTGTCTGCAGTGTCTATACACCTCTGTACGTCATATATTTGCCATGTATCATATCTGCCACATCTTCCGGGTCAGTTGTTTTTTCCCCTAACTTGGATGTGTTTTTTTGCGCTCAATGAGTAGAGTCGCTGACTCTTTCTAGGAATGGAATTCTTGCTTTGTTACTTCTCATAAGGATAGCAGAGTATGCAGAGTCACAGTTTACCCCCCCCCCCCACCTCAATTAGGTCTTCACCATCCTGAGCCTGATACTAAGCTTCACCTTGGGAACATTGTTGTTGACTTTTGAAAGGACAAGTTATTTGATGTGGTAATACATTGCAAGAACTTACCGATCAGCAGTACATTTTACAGGGCTGCGCATGAGAACGTTACAGATGAAACCCTCCACACCGTGAAACTAGTGCTGCCATAGTCTCAAATATTTATTGTGCTTTGTCAGTTTATTTCTTTAGTAGTGAATCCTCTGCTGTGTCTGGACAAACTTATGTTCTTTACATCTCTGTTGCTTCTCTTCTGCATTAGTGTGTACATTTGTAAGAACTTTGAGGGCATTGGATTCCATTCTATCTTACCTATACAGTTTAATCTGGCATTTAGATAAAAATACACTTTGATGTATATACAGCATATGGCAACGAGGGAGCTCACTTTTTAATCCTTGAATCTCTGTCTGTCTTGGATGTGGATTGCAGGTAGCAGTCTTCCTCTCTCTCTTTTTTAAATACAGTGCTTCCTTTGGAGGTTTCAACAGTTTGGTGGGCATAGTCACTGAAGTCTCAGTAGGTTATGAATTTATGTATGTGTGCTATTTTAACATCAAACTAGGGGGTATTTTTTAGAAATGGAGCACTTGTTTGATTTGCTTGCAGCAGAGTGAAATTCAAATCTGAATGTTTGCTGTTTCAAGACATCATTGCGCTTTAGTACCTTTTAGTGAGATTGAACTTGTCTTTTTCCACCTCTACTGTAGAAGGTTTGTTTTCAGGTATAGGATGAAAGAGACAGACAATGACTCCTATTTTGGTAGCTTCAGATTAATTTTGTCTTGCTGTAGAAGCTGACCTATTAGTTCAGACAATTTTTTTTTTTCCCCAGACAATGGTATGCCCTCCAGAACCATGTATGATTAAGTTACACGCTTACCTCTGAAGTAGTAGCAGGACTGGAATCTGATTGTTTCCAGGGAGCCTTTCTGTGGTGAACCGAGAGTCTGCTCAGGTTGCTTCTTGTGAAGAATCCCAGCGTTTGCTCTTTGAGCTCTGGCGGAAGGCTTAGGTGCCTTTTCCTGTGGATAAAGCATGGTTTTAGACAGCTTTTGTTTCCTGTTTAGAAGTAGGTTCACTATTAGATCAGGTTGATACTTAAACCCACTCCTGGGATAAAACTGACACTCACGCCTCTCTGCCTGAGAGTTGTTTTGGTCTTTAGAGGATGTTCTTCGTGTTTCGCTGTTGCAGTCATCACATTTGGGTTGTCTGCCTGCAGGTAGCCCTCATTTGGCCTGAATACCTGAGTCTTGGGATTTCTGCGTTGGATGCTGTCGCTTCTTCCATGACGTCAGGTTGTCAGGGGTATAAAACATGCAGCCGATGCAGTTACATCAGCTTTTCTTGTTGTGCAGAGTCCGAAGCCGAAGCAGTTTGCAAGTTCCGGTCGGCCGCCTCCTGAAATTTTCGTTTTTCAAGTTTCAGACCTAAAGTCTTCTAAAAGATAAGTACCCCGTTGGGGATCCTTTTTTCTTGCGCTAACCGATGTCAGAAAAAAATTAATTGTCTTGCCTGTGGAAAGCAAAATACCTCACAGAGATTTTCATTCTTACTGAGTCACCTGTTTAGGCTTAGACATTGAAGTTCCTCGCTGTCGGTTTTGTGCCTTGTTCAACTCCCGAACTATTTGTCCTTGGGCTATTTTTGTTGCTAAATTCTTTCTCTCTCGTTCTCCGTATTCCGAAATGGCTTTGATAAGCCATCCAACTACCGATTTTCCGAAAAAAAGTAAGGATAAAGACAGAGACAGACCGCATAGGCTAAAACTGCCAATGACGCTTCCGTTAAGCTAGTCCCCAGTCCGCCAGTACTCAGGGGCTTTCTCAGCCCCTTATACCCACTTCTACAGATTTGCAGACCTCTACTGAGACCCATTCGGAGTCCGGTATGCCACGAGATGCTTTTTCGACTATGGAGCCTGCAGATGTCTCTACCTTGGATGGGTCCGGAGCTGCTGTGCAGGTACCGGCTTCTGAGGGTGTATTCAGGCCTTGCAATTTTCATATTAAACCGACGACTTCGTTTCAAACCAAAAATACCGAATTTCTCAGACCCAGAGTTCGCACTAATCCTAGGAAACCGACGACCAAAGTGAATTCTCAGGCCCACATGCCACAGAAACAAATGCTTAGAATGGCTGAAGGCCTTATTACTTTAATTAGGGGAAGCCAGCCTTCCCCCTCAAAAAGACCCAAGAACTGATTTTCCTTCTGATTCTTCAGATCATGAGTCCGATGACGCTGACCCTTCTGATTACCAGGACACATACCCTTATCTACCTATGAGGATTCTGATGCAGAGGATTCCATTTCCTCTGCTTCCCCACCAGAAGATTTTTCTTTTGGTGAAACCCTGCATACCCTTAGAGAGCATTTCCACTGGGAGTGCCAGGACTACCCGCAATCCAAAAAGAGACTCAGGGAATTTTTAAAATTGCCTCACCACAGGCATCTAGCTATCCCTCCTGTTCTGGAAATTGTAGATGATGTCTTCATGGAATCCAGCCTTACCCCTGATACTTTGCCTCCAGCTCTCAGGACACCTGACAGGTACTACAGAGTACCTGACTCCCACAAATTCCTTTTTAAGGATCCTGCTGTGTATCTAGAGACCATTTCCCAAGGGCCTAAAGGCATTAAGGCTACAACAGCCAAAAACCCTACCCCTTCGGACAGGGATTCCAGGGCTTCAGACAGATGGAGTAAGAAGGCATACACCTCTGCTACTTTTGCCATCAGGGCTTTAAATTACCTGTTTCATGTGTTAAAGTATCAGCAACATATTATGGAGCTAATTAAACCGAAAATTACATTGATTCCTGATTGTGCAAAACATAAAGATTTACAACAGTTAATGCATTCGGCTAACCAAGTTGGCAAACATACTTTGCAATGTGGTTTTGATACCTTAGAAGCATCTTGCAGGGCTGCTGTCACAGGGTCTGTTCTTAGAAGGCATGCTTGGTTTAAGGAACAAATCTTGCCAGACCATGTCAAAGCAAAATTACTAGATGCCTCATTAAACCAAGAACATCTGTTTGGCACTAAAGCAGAAGTCATCCTCAAAAAGATGGAGGAAAAAGCTAAATCTATGCAAACTATTAAAGATTTCCTACAGGTACAGCCACCTAGATTCAGTAGGCATTGGCCTTTTCCACTCCCTCCCAGACCATTCTCGGCAGTCTCAGAGTACACACAGATCTAAGCAATGGAATGCTCCCACCTCTAAAACAGGGAGTAGTAAGCCACTATCGTATGGTAAAATTTCAAAATGACTTTTCCTTAACTCTTCCAAGCGTTGCCCAAGTACTTGCACCCTTAGGAGGAAAACTAGCCCTGCATACAAAAAACTTGGGAGTACATTACCCAGGACAGATGGGTCTTCAAAACATTGTATCCCAGGGATACAGATTCTACTTCCGCTCACTGCCAACCCCAAGCGGATGGCCAGATCTCCCCCCAAACCAGTGGGCAGAGGCCCAAAAGCAAGTACTTTCTCTTCTCAGTATCAAGGCTGTTCAGCCTGTCCCAGCAGAGCAAAGGGGACAAGGTTTTTACTCCAGACTGTTTCTGGTACCCAGAAAAGAAAACTATTGGCGCGCTATCCTAGATCTGTCTGTTCTCAACACCTTCCTGGTGGTTCCATGATTCAAAATGCTTACTCTCCAACAGCTGCTTCCTGTGCTAGCCAAGGACTCCTGGCTAGCCACCCTAGACTTAAAAGAAGCTTATCTGCTTATCCCCATAAGGGAATCTTGCAGGAAATATCTAAGTTTCAGAGCAGGCTCTATGCACTATCAGTTTTCTGCACTTACCTTTGGCTTATCTACTGCGCCCAGGGTATTCACAAAATGCCTAGCTCCATCCATTGCATATTGCAGGCAGAGAAAAATTCAAATTTACCCATACTTGGACGACTGCCTGATTCAGGCGGACAGTCAGGAATTGCTACTCAAGCACCTGACATTTGTAAAGAGACTTCAAACTTCACTGGGGTACACCATCAATGAAAGGAAATCACATCTGGTAACCAGCCAACAAATTGTATTCCTGGGAGCAAGCTTGAACACAACTTCCCAGATGGCATTCCTCATTCCAGAAAAACAAATTTGTTTGACAAACTACTTCAGTCTACTGGCCACCAAAACCCAGCTATCTGCAAGAAAAATACTGCAAGCCCTAGGGTTCTTGGCCTGTTGCATTCTGCTAATTTCATATGCAAGACTGCATATGAAGAAACTTTATTGGTACTTAAAAAGTCTCTGGTGTCAACGTTCTCAGGACCTGGAAACAATGATTACTATCATTCCTTGCCTAAGGATAGAGTTCCTTTGGTGGGCAGAGGCCTGCTACCACAACAAGGGACTCCCTTTCACTCAACCCCCTGCCGCCCAAACCCTAACAGACGCATCAGATGGAGCCCAAAGCAAATGCACCTGCATTTAAATCAAAAAGAAAATGTTAGCAGTACAGAATGCGCTTACAGCCTTCAAATGCCTTATTCTTCCAGGGCAACTATTGATAAAGACAGACAACACCACAGTTATGTGGTACATAAACAAGCAAGGGGGGAACCCATTCCTACCCACTCTGCAGGTTAGTCGTGGCTCTGTGGAACACAGCCTTGAGCAATCAAGTGCACCTGCAAGCTCAATTCCTGCCAGGCAAACTATATTCACCGGCAGACGACTTGAGCAGAAATCTAATGGACACACGAGTGGAAACTGGAACCCAAATCATTCAAGCATCTGATCCACAGGTGGGGGGGCACCAGAGGTGGACCTCTTTGCTTCACCTCAGAACTATCAAGTGAGCAAATATTGCACCAGAACTCCCCACAGCAAAGCATGGAAGGTGAATGCCCTGTCCTTTACATGGGAAAACCTCTCAATTTATGCCTTTCCCCCTCTGCCCCTCCTCTCGAAGGTTCTACTAAAGATCAAACAGGACAAGCCAAGGACAATCCTGATTGCAACAGACTGGCCACGCCAGCACCAGTACCCACTTTTGCGCAGCCTGACAGTAGTGCCACCATGGCACCTGCCTCAGACCCCTTCCCTGCTGTCCCAACAGAAGGCCAGATTTTGCATCCTCAGCTACAAACCCTGAATCTAGCAGCCTGGCTCATCCCCTGAACCCATCACCAGCAACAGTCAGTAAACAGGTGCTGGATGTCATCCTTGAGGCAAGGAGGCCTAGTACTAGAAAATTCTATTCAGAAAAGTGGAAAAGATACTGTTCTTGGAGCCAGTCTCAGGGAATGGATACAAGTGTGCCCAGCTTAATTCATATACTAAGTTACTTAACAGAAATGCTCCACAAAGGCCTATCCTTCTCTTCAATTAAGATTCATGCCTCTGCCATCTCAGCTCATTATAATACTGAGCCACCCCCTTTTCTCTCATCCTCTGGTCAAACAGTTCCTGAGAGGAGCCAAAAATTTAAGACACCCCCCCCCCAGGAGAGCTCCCACTCCAGGCAGGGAACTTAAGGTTGTATTTGAAAAACTCACGCTTCCACCCTTTGAACCTGCTGCTACAGCAGAGTTAAAATTCCTCTCCTGGAAAACAGCTTAACTTCTAGCCAGCATTTCAGCAAGAAGAGTGTCTGAATTGCAGGCCCTTACGGCCGTGGAACCCTTCATTATCTTCCATGCCGACAGGGTTTCCCTCAGGGCTAACCCATCATTTATGCCCAAGGTGGTATCTAATGTGGCTTTAAACCAATCCATTTATTTGCCAACCTTTTTCCCTAATCCTCAGAATAGAGGGAAAAGGATCCTGCACTCCCTGGACGTGCACAGGCAGCTTAGGTTCTATCTGGACAGGACTAAACCTTTCGGAAAATCTGGCCAGCTGCTAGTCAGCTTTGCTACAGGGGCAGAGGGCAAGGCCATTTCAAAGCAAACCATTTATAAATGGATAGCACACTGCATCAATTTCTGCTACAAACACCATGAGAAACCTACCACACAGGGGATCAGAACACATTCCACTAGGGCTACATCAGCCTCTACAGCATTTATCAGGGGAGTCCCTACCGGGGGCATCCTTGAAGCTGAAACCTGGAGCTCTGTACACACTTTCACCAAGCATTACCACTTACCTATCTTTTCTAAATTCAGAACTGGATTTGCCACAGCAGTCTTATAGGGCCTGCTTGCCAGTCCTAATGCTTCTCGACTGCCTCCACCCATCTTCAGCTTTGGGAATCAACCCAAATGTAATGACTGCAACAGTGAAACACGAAGAACATAGTACAGTTGTGTACACTTACCATAAATGTAGATGTTCGAGTGTATTCACTGTTGCAGTCCTGGTTACCCTCCCTCCAGCCCCCTGACTTCTCTATACTTCTACCTATCCTTTTGTTTGGCCATATCTTAAAACATTGGGGGCATTCTACACCAGGTAATTGCTTCCTATTTTGGGGGCTCCTGACATCTGGGGCAAGAAAAACTGATGTAATGGCGTCTGCTGCATGTTTTATACCCCTGACGACCTGACTTCATGGAAGAAGCGACAGCATCTGACGCAGAAATCCCAAGACTCTGGTATTCAGGCCGACTGAAGGCTTACCCTGTAGGCAGATAACCCAAATGTGATGACTGCAACAGTGAATACACTCGAACATCTACATTTATGGCAAGTGTACACGGCTGTACTTTCTCATTTGTGGTGTCTGTTCTAGTGTAAGGTGCCTCTCCTGCTACTTATTTTCCAGCATACGTTTTTCTACAGTCACAAAAGTATTCAAGTACTAAACTTCTTCGTGCAACTCCATTTCAGAAAATTAAATTAGTTGTCTCATTTGCTAAAGGAAATCAAGGGAGTCCAGTCAATTAAACAGATCATATGTGAAAAATTACTTATTGTATACCTAAGTGTTATGCTGTGAGAGAGATCCCAGATCCTTTTAAACCCGTTTAGCTCAGTCAGTCGTTTCACCTACTTAGTTCAGTCTGAGGTGGTTGTACTTTTGTGACCTGAATTGCAAATCATATTTTTGTAATGCATAATTTGGAAGTTCACTTCAGTGGCAGGGGTGACTTTTGGATGTTATTTTTTAGTCTCTTTATGCAAGTTGCTTTCCATGTGAGTACCCAAACTCTGCTCATCCCGAAAGCTTGAAAAGGATAGGTTAGTTGCATTTCATCTTTACTAACATTGAATCCATGACAGTGGTGTTGGTGAGTAGAGCAGCAACCCTCACTCTGTCCCCTTAGATTGTCTTATCTTCAGTAAGTAGATTTTTCTGAACAATTTGAATGTTCTCACAGAGACTTCTTTCTCCTTCACTGCTTTCCTTCTTTCAAGAAAAGAATTGACACTTGGGGGGGGGGGGTCCATCTTCTGTTATGTCAGTGTTTCCTTCAGTGACTGTATGGATCTCATAAAAGAGAGAAGGGAGAGCAAGAAGTAAACAGGGAGAGAATCATGAACATTGTTTGAGGAGTCTATTGAACCAGCAAGAATAATCTGCAGAAGATTGTTTTGTCTGATGTGCCTTTTGAAGGTCTGCATTTGCTTTCTGTATAGTGTGAATGTTTTTTTTTTTGTTGCTAATTTTGTTTTACTTCCTTTTGTTTTGTACTGGTAGGCATTTGTTTTATATGCGTTATGACAGTAATATGAAAGTGATTCACAGTTGCTTCAACTGCATTACTTAATTCTGTACCAGTAATAATTACAAAGTTGAACATTTTGTTTGTATGTATGGCATCTAGCCCCTTTCTGTTGAACTGGGATACTTTCATTAAGTAATACTAATTAAATATACATGCTTTTTATACTTGAAACTTACCACCAGCTCCACAATGTTATATTTTTATATTCTTACTTGTCTATTGTAATATAGCAGGACTTCACAAGAAACATTTTGGAGCTTTATTTCTTGACTGGTAACAGATGTATGGAAAATATTCTGTTTTAGGTTATTCAGCAGACATGACCCACTAGCAGAAGAGGCACTGGCTAAAAGGAGAGGGCGTAATAGTCCAAATGGAAACTTGATCAGAATGTTGGTGCTCTTTTTCTTAGAAAGTGAGGTAAGAATGTTGGAATTTTTCTTGCTTGCTTTCAAAAATGTGGATTTTTTTTAAAGATGCATTAGCAATAATGACATAAAAGCAAGTTTTACAACCTAAGATCAAGTAGATTGGGCTACATTAGTGTAGACATTAGTATGGCTGCTGTTATGGGGGTAGCTCGGTCTCTGTAATCTTAGGAAATCAAAGCATTTATTTAAGATAATGTGAGGCACTTTGTTAATATTTGGAAAGCAAAATGTACTATTGAATGAGCTGATTAGGACACTAAAACATTATTCAAATACACTGTAACAGTAAAACATTCGAATGTAGGCCTTGTGTGAGAGTTTGTAGGGATTCCATTGAAAGAACATGTAGGTCAGCAATTTCACATACATTTCTTTGCTAAATAAGTGTTATCACTTTGGGTGCATGTTAAATTAAGCAATTGCACATGTTTAGAAGTAGCAGAGGATGGAAACATTGAGGAAAATCTTATTACTGGTTAACAAGTATCAGTATACATATAGGTGTAGTTGTGCTATAGTCATGAGGATTTCTTTACTGCATATTTTTCTTGCCCTAACACTTTGACAGTCAGCTTACCTTCTACTGAGCTTTTCTTTCTGCCCAAGTTATTTTGCTATATAATGATAGTTTGATTGGAGCCAAGTAGTGGTGGTCCATCAGCTGCTTGGGTGAGCATTTTTTTTCTTTAACCCCCATGCTCCTTGGCAGCCTTAGAAGTGCTAGGCCTAGGCATGTGTGTGTTTACACACACACACAAGCACACCTAGTGCACAAGTAATACTTGATGAGTCAAAACTGACCCATTATTTTTACTGCTGTTTTGTACTAGTTTTTTTAGCACAGTGGCAGACACTACTTCTTTCCATACTTGATTGGCAAGCCGACATCTGCTGGTTGCTCTCATCCCTTCCCTCCAGTCCGACGCAGTTTGAGGTTGGGTCAGCTGAGGACAACCAGGACTTCATCCTTCTCCACCTCAGAGCCAGGTTGTTATGATGAAAAATGGCAAAGAAATGTGATGTTCATCATGCTATGCTGCTGCAGTCATCACACTTGGGTTATCCTGCCGTCAGGCGGTCCCGCAGTCAGCCTGAATTCCAAAGCCTTGGTCCGGCGTCGGTTGTCGTCGCTTCTTCCCTGACGTCAGTGCGGCAGGGGTATAAAAGAGGCAGCCGACGCCATTTTCTTCAGTCTTTCTTGCCGCGCGGTGCCTTAAGCAGAAGCAGTTCGCAAGTGCCAGTCGGCCAGCTCCTGAGATTTTCGAACAGAATTTCAGCCGAAGTCTTCTGAAAAATGGCAAAAAAATGTGTTTCTGCTCCCTACCAAACGCACTGCAGTCTTGCGGTTGCACTTTGGCCATCCTGTCATTCTTCACACTTGGATATAGTGCTGAGGATAAGAATTTGTGTACATCAGGTACTAAGAGTATGAAGGTTCCCATATGCAGGCTTCTGTCTACAGAGCTATAGTCCAAGCAGTGTATCAGTGCCACCCACTGTTATCAGTTTTCTTTCCTTTGAACAGAGCTGCAGTTGTGTCAGAGTAATTTGAAGCATTGTTTCTGTTCATCCTTTTTTTCTTTTTTGGTCCTATTCATTGTCCGACTAGTTGTCCTGTATTCCTGTATTTCAACCCAGCATACCATTGAAAATTACATTGTTGATTAGATCTTTTTTTATAATCCCGTTATTACCTGAGCCCTGGTTATCGGTCTTGCTGCTTTAAAAATGAGAGCTTCTCGCATCTTGATACTTCTGCTGAAAAAAGTGCTGCACACCTTTGATTCATCTTCTGTCCAGATTACATCATCAGTCAGCAAATGCATAGTTTTGGAGAAGAGGAAAGAAGGTAAGACAGTTTATCCTTGGAGTAGCATGTCATGGCAGAGGAAAACGGGAGATAGAGTAGATTAAACATCTTCCTTCTATTTTTTTTAAGCAAGACCGTGGGCCTGCTTCATTTTATTTCTCCTTCTGGCAGTGGTGATGAACTGAAGTACCCAAGTCATGCAGGTGTCAGCTTTTGTTTTCCCCAACTCTGGCTCAGCATTTTCCCTTTTTATTTTTGTTTATGTTGACAGCTAGGTGCAGAACATCTTAGTGGTTTGGACAGATTCAGGCTTGTTTGAACTAGTCTCACTTATCTCATACCCCAGTGGGTTTTATTGATAGCACATATTCCTTCAACTATTGCTGATCATCCCACATCTGGAGCAGTAAGCCTTGGAATTTTTCATATTCCCCTATCTTTTGCATGTTCAATTTGCATCAGTCTGGGAATTTAAACCGGCACCAGTCCTACTGTAACACACACACACACAGGCCAGTGTTGTCCTGTTGACGTTCGTTAGATATTGTCATGGGTCCTCCAGTCAGTTTAGCTGATGAAAAGTTTGAAGAAATTAGTCTAGTTTCTAAGACGTGGAGGGTATAGTCTTGGACAACGAAACTTCACCAACACCACAGAGGTGCATACACACACAGAGGTCTCCTCCTAAACGTCAACAACAAAGTACATAATCAGTGTACTACTGGTATTGATCTTGGTTTAGCATGCCCCATAGTATTTCTAGATTTGGCTAAAGCTTTTGTGTGTTTGCCACATTTGTGATTTGTTGAACACAACTTTCTTTCTGCATCATTCCTGCTGGATCAACAGATAAGCAGATGATTGCAAGGTCAGATTTTTCATCGTAATTAGCAAAGACTTTTGCGACATTAATCGTTACTTACCTAAATTTTTAAGTTTGGTTTCAGAAGCTGGTATATCTTTTAGCATAGAAAAAAATGTAAAATATGCTTTGGCAGACCAGAAGTCAAGATATCTGTAATCTTACAAGGCATTGTCATGGGCGAAGTAAAGGACTGCATTGATTTAGGAATTAATATCTCGAGTACTTTATCTTTCTCAAATAAGCTGACATCATAGTGAATAGGTACATGGCAAATGAGTTACCTGCTTTTCAAAAAGTATGTAAAATATATACTTAATTTATATAAGACTTGCTTATGGTCAATTTTTGAGTACAACTCTCTCTGTATTTATTCATCAGGACATCTGATGAGACTTGAGAAGGTCCAGACGAAATTTCCAAAAGGAGTAAGGACAATATCTACTTTGACCTATAAGGAAAGATGTTGTCACTTAAAATTGTACACTTTGCACGATCATTTCCTCAGTATAGCAGTAATTTGCTTATAGAGTGCTCGATTGTGAAAAATTAAAGTTGTGTAAAACATAAGGGATTTACACTACTGATAAAATTTAAATGCTGAACAGCAAACAAATCCTGTCCATTCCTTTTTCCTGATCATATTGATGGGTCTTCAGGCTGCTTGTTTGATCTGAGCCATCAAAGCTAGTGATCCGGCCTTGAGCTCCTCTTAACTTTTCCATCCCACAATGCACCTGCCCTGTCTTCTCTGAGGTTTTGCTTGAAATTTTGGATTTGGACATGATTCATGAAGATGTCGCAACTATGTGCTCCTTGCCTTCTTTTTTTCTCAGTATTTTCAGGATGTTTGCTCAGGATAGTTATGCTGTTGTATTGAGGATTTGTTGTTTTTTTATCTTACTAGAGTTTGAGTAGTATTTTTGGCATAGGTCCAGAGTTGCATTTCTCCCACCGACAAAATTTGTCACTGGGCCTTCTCTGTGTTGCTTGTTCTTAATCTTGGATACCTCTTCTATGTTTTTCCTTTTTGCTCTGTCTGTGTTTTTTTGGGCGTAGTTATAAATTGTCAGTCCTTTCAGTTCATCATGAAGGATGAAGAAAAGGGAGAAAAGAATTTAAAGAAGTGCCATAAATGTGGCCATAACATATTCCTGCAGGATAGTCATGAGCTATATGTTTACTACTTTGGGCTTAGAGCACCTAAACATGGAGTGCTGCTTTGTAAGGCCTTTGGCCAAAGGGCTTTATCTGACAAGAGCAAGTTTGTGATCAAGGGCCTTCTTCCTCCTGATGGAGAAAAGGCCAGGAAATCTAGCAAAAAAGCATAAGTCTTGAGATAAGCAGGAGAAGGAGATTAACCAAAAAAGAGGAAAGCTGATGAGGCTTTGTCATCAGTATCAAATTTGGTGACACAAGTTTCTTTGTATATTTTGGAGTTAGTGCTTCGTGCTGCAACTACAAATTACTCTGGTCCTATCTTGATTAAAGATGTGTCACTGAAGTAATAACCAAGTAGACCCTGTCTAGAGCATGAACACTCCTGCATATAGTTGTGACCTCATTCAGGTCACTTAAGTCTTTCAGAAGTGCCTTGGATATGGAGTTGGACCATATGATGAGGGCATTCCTGAAAATGCAAATAGGTATGGGTTCCTGCCCACTCCCTTGGTGCCGAAGGTGGACAGGGCAGGTCCTGATACCCTATCTTTGCCCCTTCCCCAGCTCATACTTTGGAGCCAGTGGTTTTGAAGCTGATACTTATCCTGACCTTGATGCCAGAGGTCCTGAATCTGTATCATTCCACTCCAAGGACTTGGTCCTTTTGACCCGATGTTTCATCATCTTTGCTGTCCTTGAAGGTGTCTCTGGCAGCCCCATTTTCTGTCGGAGACCCCAACTTTCAAATAACTGGGGACAATTCTTTCCTCTGAGCCTACCACACTGTCAGGTTCAGGGCTCTTGTCATCCATTCAAGCCATTCCTCCTCGGCGGGGATGGTGTCCTGACTAGAGGTGGGATCTTCAGACACACAGGATGTCTGTTTTGTCTTTGAAGTTAAGGGCACTGGGACTCCTGTCTGATTTCGTCTGTCAACCTGTCCATCACCATTGCAAATAAGAAAGGGCTCAGAGCTGATCCTTGATCCTTGATGTAACCCCACCTCCACTTTAAACGCATCCGTCACTCACACAACACACCCTCGTACATATCCTGTTACCACTCTTACATACTTCAGACACTCCTGACTTCCTCATACAGTACCACAACTCCTCTCTAGGCACCCTGTCATATGCTTTCTCTAAGTCTACAAAAACACAATGCAACTCCTTCTGACATTCTCTGTACTTCTCCATCAACACTCAGAGCAAACATCGCATCTGTAGTGCTCTTTCCCGGCATGAAACCATACTGCTGATCACTAATCATCACGTCCCTTCTTAACCTAGCCTCCACTACTCTTTCCCATAACTTCATGCTGTGACTGATCAATTTAATCTCTCTGTAGTTACTACAGCTCTGCACATCACCCTTATTCTTAAAAATCGGTAACAAAACACTTTTTCTCCATTCCTCAGGCATCCTCTCACTTTCCAAGGTTTCATTAAACAATCTGGTTAAAAACTCCACTGCCATTTCACCTAAACACCTCCATGCTTCCACAGGTATGTCATCTGGGCCAACAGCCTTTCCATTCTTCATCCTCTTCATAGCTATCCTTACTTCCTCCTTGCTAATCCATTGTACTTCATGATTCACTATCCCTACATCATCCAACCTTCTCTCCCTCTCATTCTCTTCATTCATCAAACCTTCAAAGTGCTCTTTCCATCTCCTCAACATACTCTCCTCGCTTGTGAGTATGTTTCCCTCATTATCCTTTATCACCTTTACCTGCTGCACATCTTTCCTAGCTCGGTCCCTCAGTCTAGCCAGTCGGTACAGGTCCTTTTTTCCCTCCTTAGTGTCCAACCTTTCATACAACTCTTCATATGCCTTATCCTTAGCCTTCGCCACCTCTCTCTTTGCCATGCACCTCATCTTATACTCCTGTCTACTTTCTTCATCTCTCTGACAATCCCAGTTTTTCTTTGCCAACCTCTTTCTCTGTATACTCTCCTGTACTTCCTCATTCCACCACCATGTCTCCTTGTCTTCCTTCCTCTGTCCAGATGTCATACCAAGCACCTTTCTAGCCGTCTCCCTTACTAGCTCTGCTGTAGTTACCCAGCTATTTGGTAACTCTTCACTGCCTCACAGTGCCTGTCTTAACTCATCCCTGAACTCCACCTCACAATTACCCTTTTTTAATTTCCACCATTTGATCCTTGGTGCTGCCCTCACACTCCTCCTCCTCTTCTTGATCACCAGCGTCATCCTACAAACCACCATCCTATGCTGCCTAACTACACTTTTCCCGGTCACCACTTTACAGTCTCCAATCTCCTTCAAACTGGCCCTCCTACATAAGATATAATCCACCTGTGTGCATCTTCCTCCACTCTTGTATGTCACCCTATGCTCCTCCCTCTTGTTAAAATACGTATTCACCACAGCCATGTCCATCCTTTTCACAAAATCCACTACCATCTGACCTTCTGCTTTCCTTTGTTTAGCACCATACCTACCCATCACTTCTTCATCCCCTCCGTTCCCTTCACCAACATGCCCATTGACATCTGCTCCAATCACCACTCTCTCACCTTTGGGTACAGTCATCACCACTTCATCCAATTCACTCCAAAATTTTTCTTTCTCATCTATTGCACACCCAACTTGTGGAGCATATGCAGCAACAGCATTCATCATTACACCATCAATTTCCAGCTTCATAAACATCTCTCTATCCGACACTCTTTTTACCTCCAAAACACTCTTAGAATACGGTTCCTTCAGAATAACTCCTGTGCCATTTCTCCTGCCATCCACACCATGGTAAAACCATTTTAACCCACCTCCGATACACCTAGCCTTATTCCACTTCCATCTAGTCTCTTGCACACACAATATACCAACCTTCCTTCTGTCCATCATATCAGCTAGCTCTCTCCCTATACCAGTCATACTGCCAACATTCAAAGTTCCGACACTCACTACCACAGTCCTAGCCTTTCTCCTCTCTTCCTGCCTTCGGCCATGCCTTCCACCTCTTCTCCTCCTTTGGCCAACAGTAGCCCAATTTCCACCAGCACCCTGTTGGCTAAAAGTACTGGTGGCGGTCGTTGTTAACCCGGGCCTCGACAACCGATCCGGTATGGAAATATTTACTGGTGTCCACATGAAATTATTTGGAGAAGTTTTACGCCGGATGCCCTTCCTGACGCAACCCTCCCCATTTATCCGGGCTTGGGACCGGCACAAAGAAATGCACTGGCTTGTGCATCCCCAGTGGCTGGGTTCTAGCTCTAAAAGCAATACTATGTCTAAATCTTACTTAGAGCAACACGCAGGCAGAAATGCTGAATGGATGTTTCTAGGTCCAAGACAAGATACAAAATGATCCCTCTTTGAGAGAGTTCTTAAATTAATATCACATAATACTGATGGGTTAGCCTGGATGACATCACTCTTTGTCGCCTGCCTTCAGTTCCCAGACTAACAGAAATGAACATAATTTTAGCATCTCTATGTGAGAAGTACATATCTCAGAAGTTTGCAGAACTTGAAAGTCGTATAACAATAGAACAGTTTTACATTTGAAACCTTGTGATTATTTCTGTTTCAAGACAATAGAAAAACCTCTAGCTGTAGACATTGTCTGTTTCACTGAAACTAAGAGATAACCCAATCGTAAAACAATTTCAGCTTATTTTCTTGAAGCTTTGCAAGTTAACTGTGTATGTTCCAGCTTCTACTATTAAAACATACATTTGCACAGGTATATAGTTTGTATACATTTTTGTTCTTTTCCAGTAGGGTACACTGTGGTTACATTCTTGAAGGTCAGTACATACATACAGTTCTCTTTCATATGTTTGTCCTACAAATGTATCGTATTACTATTCACAAATGACATATTATTTACAAAATTCCAGATAGCTGGGCTGATAGTGTCACATGTCTATATAAATCATATTAATATTTTCAAGTGACATATAATTGTTTACAAAATTCCATATAGCTGGACTGGCAGTATTTCCCTGGTGTCACATTTCTCCCCTCCCTGAAAACTCAGGCTAGTTTTTCAAGTGACCCTTGAGAAACTATGCTTGAGTGGGTTGAGCTCATCTGGGAATACCTTACCCCATTCCCTGTATTGAGATTCCAGCTGCCTTGGCATTGCTGAGCCCAGTACCATGCTGCACTGTCTGTCCCATTATATGCCTGCAGCCCTAGGCTCCACCATAGTAATTTGGGATTCTCCTTGCTGGCTTACCTGTAGCCATAGATCCCCTCAGACTCCTCCTGTCTTGTACTCCAAATACTCAGCACAAGGGCCTCCCTGTCATAGTAAGGTTTCATCATGCTAACATGGTAGAATTTGTGCCCCTGCCGTCCTGCCAATCAGTTCTACCATCTAGTTAACATCATTGACCTTCCTTACCAACTTGTGGGGTCCCTTCCAAGCTGCCCTCAGCTTGTTGTGTCTGACAGGAATGAGAACCATTACCTGTTGCCCTATAGCATATTCTCTAGCTCGAGCATTCCTGTCATACCAGACCTTTTCTGCTGTTAGGCTCCTGCCAGGTTCTCCTGGGCCAAGCCCATGTGTTCCCTGAGCTTTGTCCTGAGGTTTAGGACATATGCCACAACAGACTCCTTGTGGAATTCACTCACCTCCCACTCATCTCAAATCAAATCTAGAGGTCCCCTCACCCTATGCCCATACAGCAACTCAAAGGGTGAAAAATGTGTGTATTCCTGGGGCAACAGATGGGCAGATATTTGTTCCAGTCCCTCTTAAAGTGGTCTGCAAATGCCTGTAGCATTGTCTTGAGTGTAGAGTTTAACCTCTCAACAAGGCCAGCAGTCTTAGGATGGTAGGGGTGGTCTTTAGGTGCTTCACCCCAAAGTACATCCACAGACAAGCCAGTAGGTCTGACATGAAATTGGCACCTCTCTCGGTCAGTATTTCTTTTAGGAAACCTACCCTGCTGAAAATCTTTAACAAAGCATTTGCCACCTTTTCTGCCTCAATGGAGGGCAGAACCACTGCCTCAGGGTATCTGGTAGCATAAATTACTACCACTAGGATATACTTTTTCCCTGTGGAACTTGGGGTACTCAGAGGCCCCACAGTATCCTCTGGAATGGCTGCTCAGTCACAGGCAAAGACATCAAAGGAGCTTTCATCTTTTCTCCTGCCTTGGCTACCTTTGGCACTGCTCACAGGTCCTGCAGTACCTTCTTACATCTCTGGAAATCCCAAGCCAGTAGAAGTTCTGCATAATAAGTCTCTTTGTATGTTTTATGCCCATATGACCTGCAAAAGGGAGTATCATGGGCTATAGCTAGATGTGCCAGACGGTAGGCTCTGGGCGGTACCAACTGCTGTATTCTCTCACCCTCTAGCAGTCCCTCAGGAGTCCACTCCCTATACAGAAACCCTTTGTCCCACTGTACACATTCCCCCTTCCATTGAGAATCAAGTGCCTCACTAGTTACCCCCCTCCCTTAGGCCTTGTAATGTAGGGTCTGAGAGCTGACCCTGTCTCAACTCTCTCTTTGTAACCCTTCCCATCTCCCTTTCCACAGGAAGTCTGATGTTCTCTAACAGTGGTGCCTCATTGTCAGCCCTGGGTACTACTACTCACCTCTGCCCTCGCAGTCATTCTGTCCAAGGGAACATCAGTACCCACAAGCAGCTGTGGCTCACCTTCAGTCTCACTGGTACAGGGTAGCTGTAGCTCCCTCCCTGAAGTAACCACCTCAACAATCCTGTCTGCAGGTATGCGATCTGTCTAGGTCTCTCCCTGGCTACCAGACTACCAGACCCACATGATTGTTTCCATGCCTGACTGTGTGTAACTGCATGCACACACGGTACTGCATTATAAAATCATTCCCTATCGGGACATCTGCAGGGTGGTAGTTTGGTACCCTTCTTGTCTCGAGACAATCTACTGTTGGCATTTTGTCGTTCCCACTTACTGGCTCTCCCACCTTACCTCCGTGGACATCTATATGCTACATGGCCCCACTGGTTGCATTTAAAACATTTAACCCTTAGTCCTGGATGTGTACCTGGACTAGTGGCTTCCCCTGCTGCTGGCGGACTATTTTGGGGAAGTCTGGGCTGCCCACCATAGGTTCCCTGAGACCCATGAGCAGCACTGGGTGTCCCTTTCCTGTGCAGTGATGCTCTGTTTGCTAGGTATGGGTCTCCCTTCTTCCACAGCTCATCTGCAGTAGTGCATTTTCTTATCAGCTAACCAGATTTTCTTGTTTTCAGGCAAAGTGCTATGGGCTTGTTCCCTTCACCAAATGTTCTGCCAGCCCTTCAAAGGTGGTGACCTGACATCCACTCACCCACCTATGAAAATAAGTGCTTAGTTCAGCAACATATTCACACACTCATCTGTCTTGCATCTTTGCTCACAAAACTTTTTCCTATAAGCTTCAGTTGTTAACTTAAAATATTCTAGCAAACAGTTCTTTACAACATTATAATTTAAACAATCGGTATCAGACAGTTTAGAAATTACAGTTAGAGTTTTACCATCGAGTACGGGGGTCAGGAACCATACCCAGTGCCCTTGGTCACATTATACTGTTTACATACCCTCTCAGACATATGAATGAAATTATCAAAATTATCCCCACCTGTAAATTGTGAAAGAAATTACTGATCTTTGTTGCTTCTGAGGTTCGGTTACTCCCTTTCCCCTTACCTCCATGAGTCTGGCGAAGAATCAGCATCTCCTTTTCATGTTGCCTCTGCCTCTTATTCTCCTCAACCTGCAGATGTCGCAGTTTCTCATTTCCCTCTGCCTTCAGATGTCTCAGTCTCTCTACTGCTTCTGTTTCCAAATGCTTGGCCTCCAACTCAAGTCTCTCTAACTCCAGATGGATTTTAAGTCCTCTGTGGAAAGGTTGAGCTGTCCATTTTCTGAGAGCAGTACATCTCCACTGCCAGTCTGATTGTCCTCCTGGTTGCTGTTCTGTGATGCAGATGTGACTAAAGCTGCAGTCATGTCTGCTTTAGTCATGTTGGCATGCACCAGTCCTTTAGCCTGGCACATCTCAGCCAACTGGCTCCTTGTCAGCTTGCCATACTCCTCTCCTGACATGCTTGCCTGCTCACCCTGACTGACTAAGCTAACAAAAAAAGTAAATAAAACAATTGTGATATGAACTCTGAATGTTCACTGTGTGGCTGATTGAGAATACAAACACCTTCATTGACCACTGTACACAGTCTACAGGAATTCAATATCCACACTACTGCAAGCCAATTAATATGTGATGTGGCTATCTCACCACTTTCAACCAATTAATATGGGATGTGGATATCCCACCACTGCCACCAAATAATAAATTATGCCCCCTGCACTGGCCCGGTAATCAAGGAGCCTCAGTCCTCACCACTGGCAACAGTGAGGAATGTACACGCACAGGAAAGTGCAATTTCCTGTCAGAGCACACAGAGATCACAGTCAGTCTGCGGCTGGTTTCTGCCTCTTTCTTCCGATCCCCAATATGACTCTCCACTGGCACTGCTATGGGGTTAAGATCTCAGCTGCGAGGTCAAGCTAAAACCTCTAGCTCCCTCTCTATCCAACCAGTGCTTCATGTTCCTGCAAAGGAGCTGAGACGCACTTTGAGATTTGATTTATTTAAAAGCAGACACTCCTGGAGAAGGCTGACACAGGTTTACTAGCACTGTCCCTTCTGCTCAGACCATAAGGTAGTTATCACGGCCACCAACCACCACTAATCCGATACTATAAAGGCCCTTACAAAGGGTGACCAAACCCTGCTGTGTAATGTTACTGTTATACAGATTTTAAGTGTGACCAAGACCAGGGCTGTTTAGGACTGCCCTGTAGAGTATCATCAAGTACATATGCAAGTACTCTAAACAAAACAAACACAATTGAAAGGTTTAAATATATTTCATAATAAATAAAATAAAACAGTGCTCAATAACAAAATAGTCATTTCAGAGTCACAGGAAGTATTTTAAAACAACATTGCATGACAGTCTCAAATGGCTACAGAAAACATTTAAACTAATCTTTACTATATTCCTATCTCTCTCTCAAAGAAATACTATGCCCAAATCTTACTTGCAGAGCAACATGCAGGCAGAAGTGTTGAATGGATGCTTCTAGGTCAAAGACAAGGTACAAAATGTCCCCTCTTCCTCTCTCAGAGAGTTTTTAAATTAATATGACATATTACTGGTGGGTTAGCGTGGATGACATCACTCTGTCACCTGTCTTCAGTTCCCAGGTTAACAGAAACTAACATAATTTTAACATTTCTGTGTGAGAATTACATATCTCAGAAGTTTGCAGAACTTGGAAGTTGTATAACAAAACACTTTTACGTTTGAAACCTAGTAATTATTTCTGTTTCAAGACAATAGAAAAACCTCTAGGTCTAGACACTGCGTCTGTTTCACTGAAACTAAAAGATAACCCAATCGTAAAACAATTTCAACTTATTTTCTTGAAGCTTTGCAAGTTAACTCTGTATGCTCCAGCTTCTACTATTAAAACATACATTTGCACAGGTATATAGTTTATATACATTGCTGTTCTTTTCCAGTAGGGTACACTGTGGTTACATTCTTGAAGCTCAGTAAGTAACGTACAGTTCTGTTACATTTGTAGGACAGGCATATGAATCATATTACTATTCACAAATGACATTTGATTATTTACAAAATTCCAGATAGCTGGGCTGGCAGTGTCACATTTCTGTATAAATCATACTAATATTTTCAGGTGACGTATAATTATTTACAAAATTCCAGATAGCTGGAGTGGCAGTATTTCCTTGCTTTCACAGGAGCCCCCCTCAAAAAATTCAGAAAACTTAAGATCCATCTTCTTTGGATCCTACGCAAAAACACTTGGATCCCATGCCTTTGGATCTGACTGATGATGTATCTGTCTCCTCAAACTTGCTCACCCAGGTTCATCATCGAACCAGTTTTTCCTTGGATCCATTTTCCCTTTCTCCGAAGGATGCTGAGGACGAGTCTCGGTCCAAATCACTCCCCCTCATCCATTAGGTACTCCAGAAGTCTGTCAGATGCTGACATGGATGAGATGATGAGGAAATTCCTCAGAGCTCAGATTGAGATGGACATTATTCTGGCTGTCTCCCCCATTGGATCAGTGAGTGTCCTGTCCACTTCTCATGTAATGATATCTGATCTGTCTGACTGTTTCAGAGCACTTGGATATAAGAGCACCGAGTGTCGATGTCAGATCTGAGGACTACTAGGTCTTCAACTCAGATGGCCTCCCTGACTAGTTTTGCTCCGGTTCCTTTGGATCAAGATGAGTCTTGGAGCTGAAGCATCTGCGCTGGGTGTGTGTGTGGGGGGGTTGTATTCCACTCCATGTTTATCGGAGCATTCTTGTTCCTTGGAGCTTCAAGGTTGGACAGCTCTAGGACAGAGTTAGGGCTTGGTAGCTTCAGAGGTTTTGGCTCTGGTGCATCCAGCCATGACTTCTCCTGGTCTGTCTGCCTCCAAGGTAGTGGAGAGGGCTTTCATGCGTTCAAGAGATTTGATTACTCTCTTATCCTTGAATCTTGCATACCCTCCCCTTTTTGGTCCAAGTTCTGATCCTGTCAAGCCCTTTCCAGCGACTGCCGGTACCATCTAGTATCCAGACAGTCCCTATCAAAGAACTTCCCCTTTCTTCAGATACCTCTCCAGACCATCCCACTGAAGAGGTTCCCCAAAAGAGTGTGCAGAAGGAGATGCATAGATTCTCCAATGAAATCTCTCACTGAAGATACTGACTTTGATGAACGGGGAAGGATCCCTCGAACTCCAGTGGATGACATCTTGATCAGAGACATCCTGGAAATTCTTAAAAAGGTGGATAGTCTTCAGATACTCCCTCCCTAGTGGAGTCTGTCTTTCTGAAAGCATTTTGGTCCACCCCATCTACTTTTTGAGTGACTGCAGTGGCAGATGAGTTTATTGATTTTAATCTCGAGCCAGGCATGGAAAGAACTGGATTCTGTTGAAACAGTTAGTTGGGATCTGGATAAAATTTTGGTACTGCTGAAGGACGGACCTCATTGGAGCAAAGAAGTCCCTGGTGATACTATGGTTGAGGCAGCATCCACTAAAAAGGAGCTAGAAGAGTTCAGTCCATCCCCCTAATAGCATACAGGGCATTGGACAGGTTTGGAAAGTGCATATTTTCTTCAGCGACCTTTGCTTTGAGATCCCTGAATTACTAACACTTCATGAGACTACAGTGGGATTTTGACCAAGGAACTCTCCAAATCCCTCTCAAAATCCATGTCTCTGCAGAATTACAAGAGGTCCTCTTCGCAGCTAACCACTCTATTTTCCATTTCCATTGCATCCATGAGGTTAATATCCCATGCTGTGGAGGGTACCTCATAGGCTTGACAGTTTAGGCATAGCCATTAGGAGACATGCCTGGATGCACTTATGCTACTTTGCTAAGCCTTTTAAGTCTTCTTTCATCGATGCTCCCTTTAATGGGATATCTCTCTTTGGCCATACTGTGAAAAAAGTGCTTTTCCCAGAGTGCATAGTATGTTAAGACCTTGTCTGTTGTAAGGATATGCTTTTCTACCCCTCGATGATCCTTCTGGAGTCAAAGAAAAGGCAAGAAAATGTGGTTCCGTAAGTCCCAGGGATCTTTTCAGGATTCACATAGGGAATACTCTTCCAGAGGCAGAAGGGAGAGTTCAAATGGTAGATGCCGTCCTCATGTCAAAGGAGTCCTGCAAAAACAGGGTTTCTGAGATTCATTCTCTGATAAACCCTTTCAGCATTTCCTCAAGGGTTGCCCGACTGCCCACTTCTGGAGGCATTCGGTTGGGGGGGTGCTTGTCTTTGCACCCAGTTGCCTGGGCTTCTATAACAAAAGATTTTTGGGTGCTAAAAATAATATCCAGAGGTTATTTCATACCATTTTTCCAGATTCACCCAAACAAAAGAAGATGATAGCTTCCCCTACATCCCACCCAGTAAGAGAAGCTACAGCTCAGGTGACTCAAAAGCTGCTAGACAAGAGAGTCTTCCAAGAGGGTCCCATCAGCCCAAAGGACATTCAGGACTTACTCAGGGTTCTTTTTGTGCCAGAGAAGACTAGGGACCTGAGTCCAGTTTTGGATCTAAGCAACCTGAACCAAATTATGAAGTCAAAGTTCCAAATTGTCAGGGTTCAGTCCATTTTGCCCTTTTTACGACAAGGTGTTTGAATGTTGTCAGTCAATCTGCAGGCCACACACTATGACATCAAGATGAACCGACAAAGCCTGACGATTTCTAAGCTTTCTGCTGGGAGATTGCCACTATCAGTTCAGAGCCCTGCCCTTTGGTCTTATCACAGCCAGCCCCCAGCTACCAGGTATATGTCAGTGGTAGCAGCTTACCCGAGACTGATGGGTTTGTTCATAGAATCTTGTGGTACACCGGTTGAAAACCCCTGATCTAGACTGGTTCCTCACCGTCCCAACCAGGTATGTCTTAGAGCAGGCAAGGGACTGTTTGCTCCAACTTTGTCAAAGGCTAGGTATTTCAGTCAACACCTCCAAATCTCATCTACATCCTATACAGAACCTGGAGTTTATAGGTGCCCATTTGAACACATTAAGTCAGATAGCCTCCCATTCAGGTTTCAGGTACAGCAAATTCTTGTTCACCCTTCTCTACCAGATAGACTAGTCCTTCAAGCTCTTGGTTTGATAGCAGCAGCCATAACCTTAGATCTGATATTGTTCATCCTCGTTTATTCCTTACGTGTGGGTATCTGTTCCGACCACGGAACCGAGCAGGCCATTTTCCAAACTCGCGTCAAACTCTCAAGCTAAAACTTCTACCCAGAATTCCCCTCTCCCTGTTACCCCAGATTTCGTTTGCCGCATCGCCATTCAGTTGTGTCAAGCTACTTCTCTTGAGCTAAGTACAATATTTTTCTTCATTCTAAATTCTAAAACAGCCTTTTCTCACAGAAAAGTTATTAGACAGTATTCTCTTATCCTATTGCATTTAGCGACTATCCTTTCTTGAATCTTTCTATTCCTTTTCTTCCTCCTTTACCGCAAGGTCATTTCTTTTTTACCATTGTTGGTAAACTCCCTTTCCTTCTTACCTTCAGGTAATTCTTGTACCATTGCTGGTATTTTTTCTGGGTTTCCTTTTTTCTTTCTATCATGGCAGATAAAAAAGGTAGTCCAGGTTTTAAAAGGTGTTTAGATTGTGATCATAAATTACCTACTTCAGATGCACATTCCCTGTGTGTCTATTGCTTGGGGAGTGCCTCATTTAACAGTTGACCCCCCCCCTGCGGGATTTGTAAGAATTTCTCTAACAGGACGTTGATAGAGAGAGAAAAATAAATGAATATTGAAGGGGCTACTTAAATCTCCTTTTTCAGAGGCTATTTCTAGGTTGGAGTCTTCAACCTCTCCAAGATCCCATAAGAAAAAGAGTGATGAACATGTAAAGGCCAAGTCTCTTCCCTCGTACCCTGCTGGGGGACCTCCAGGAACCGAGACCCAAGAAAGCTAAGCTTTCCAGTTCAGATTTGACTTCTTTGGCTCCAGCGCTTTCGGTACCTAGACCTTCGGCACTGGGGCCATTGGAGACATCTGTGACTTCGGCACAGACTAGCGTGCCCTTTACCATATCGGTACTGAGGGGCTCCTCTGTTCAGACTTCTTTACAGGCACTGACTGCCACGACGTCTATGGATTTTTCAACGCCTATTGCCTTTTCGGCTCTGACTTACCCGGCACCGACTACCCTATTAGCACCGACCATTCAGTTATCGGCACCGGTGTTTTCAGTTCCAGCTTTAGCGCCGACAACCACCGGTACCGCCCATATCGTCGGTGCAGACCATGACTTCGGCACCGATGATTTCCTTGGTGGAGACACCTGTAGTTCAGTCCTTTACAGCCCCATTGTTTTCAGTGCAGACCTCTGAGGTGGGCACCGAGCTTGCTTCGTCTTTGGATAGACTTGACTCCCCCTCAGCTGTGTCCGTGAAGTCCACTGGAAGTCTCTCTGAACACAATGTGTTGCTTCTTTTGGATCAAGTGCTTTTGGCCAGAGGTATCCCACCCTGCCACTTAGGAAATGGGTGACTCCTGCCCTGGGCATGCACCCCTCTTCAGGAGGACCGGTCTTCCAGCTAATGGAGAAGGCTCTGGAATCTGTTGGCGATCCTGTACTATCACTCTCCCCGCCCTCTTATTGACCGCAATGTACACAAGTCGCTCCTAGTGGACTGCGGGTGCAAGGGCCTCAGGATATACTCCCACAGAAGACCCCTTTTGCGCGGTCTTCCCCAGCTTCTCCCTCTGAGGAAGTTCATCAAAAGAGCTTGTGCAAGAGGAAGCACATGGACTCCACAGAGGAGTGCCTTACTGAAGACTCAGACTTTGATGATGGGGAAGGGTCCCCTCGCTCACCCTCTGAGGTATCCTTTGGTGATATTCTTGAAATTCTTAAACAGAGAGGTGACTGGCAGCCAGGTCCCTGAACTATATGGCACACTTTACCAGGCTTCAAAGAGATTTAGTTTCTGAGCTCGCTGAAACTTTGGCTGGTGCTGTGTCTGAGGTCCATGACAAAGTGGCCTCTCGGCTAGCCACCATTGAATCAATATCTAACTCCTCCATGCGCCTGATAGCTCGCACATCAGAAGGAGCAGCTAGAGTGGCGAGTTCAGGCATTGTTCTGAGACGACACCCCTGGATGCGCTTGTGTAATTTCACAGAACCCTTCAAGGCTTCCTTTCTCAGTGCTCCCATCGAAACCTTTTCATTGTTTGGACCCAAGGTTAAAAGCACACTGGCCAGATATGAACAGGATGGTAAGACCCTTTCTGCCATAGTTGTCCGTTATTCTTCCCCTCAACGGGCTTTCTCCAGAAACCAGAAGAGTGGGAAGATATGGTACAAAAAGTCTCAGGGTCCTTTCCGTGACACTCAGGCCGAGTTCTCCCCTAGAGGCAGAGGGGGAAACTCACAGGGAAGGCGCCCATTTCAGGGCTGAGGGGGTCCGCATAACCAGGGTTCCAGGGACTGTTTCCCTGGCCAATCCTACCAACGCTCCTGAAGAGTGGCCCAACTGCTTTCCTCTGGAAGTGGTTGGGGGTCGTTTCTCTTTTTATCCTTCTGCCTGGCTAACCATCACCACCGATTCTTGGGTGCATAGGATAATAACCAGAGGTTATCATATTCGCTTCGACCTTTGTCCCACTCCCCTAACAAACTTACCCGACGTTCCACCCAGTCAAAGGGAAGAAGCAACTTTAGAGATTTCAAAACTGCTAAAAAGTCATCCAAATAGTCCCTCCAGACCAGATAAGATCCGGATTCTACTCGAGACTATTTTTTGGTGCCAAAGAAAACCGGGGACTGGAGATCAATTTTGGACCGGAGTGTATTGAACAAGTTTGTAAAAGTACAAAAATTCCGGATGGTCACAATACACACTATCCTTCCGCTTTTGGAAAAAAGACAATTGGATGTGCTCGATAGATCTTCAAGATGTGTATTACCACATAAAAGTGGACAGACCATCAAGAAAATTCCTTTGCTTCCGTGGGGGAGCCTGTCATTACCAGTTCAAAGTACTGTCATTCGGACTCTCTACAGCCCCCAGAGTGTTCACAAAGTGCATGGCAGTCGTCACGGCTCATTTGCGACCACAAGGATCCCTGGTGTTAGCATAAATAGACGACTGGCTCATCTCCGCCCCCACCAGACATCTGTTGGAAGAAGCCCTGGCATACTCTCTCCTTTCTGCAGAAAGGCTAGACATAACCATAAACTGGCAAAAATCCAATCTCACCCCCTTCTCAGTCCACAGAATTCATAGGGCTCATCTTGAATACAAAGAATTGCAGAGCATTCATTCCAGAGCACAGAATTCTAAGGATAAAGCAACAACTTTCCATTCAAGGGAGAAATCCACAGCTCACTCTGTTTTACAAGTGTTGGGTTCCATGGCAGCCTCCATCACCATTGTCCCCTTGGCCAGGTTTTACACGAGGCTTCTACAATGGCTACTGCTCACCCAATGGTATCCCTTTCAGTACCCTCTTTCAGCCAAGGTTCGGGTAACTCACAGGTGCAAACAGGATTTAAATTGGTGGATGGCCCACAACCCGTCACAGTGGTCTCTCCCCTTCTCCCCCCAACAGCCCAAGGCTACAGAGACCACGAACGCCTCCCTGATTGGGTGGGGGGGAGGGCTATGTCAGGGACAGACAGTCCAAGTACTTGGTCCGAAATGGAGGCCCATCTGCATATAAATGTTCTAGAGCTGAGGGCGGTGCTTCTTGCGTTGCAAGCAATCCATCCCCTGCTTCCGTCTGGGACTGTTGCGATACAATCAGACAACATGGCGGTGGTCTGGTACATCAGCAAACAGGGTGGAACCAAATCTTACCCACTTTGTCGAGAGGCCATGAGGATATGGCATTGGGCAATGGCTGCCAACTGTTTTCTTCTAGCAACGCACATTCCCGGGAGTTCCAACGTGATAGCAGACAGACTCAGCAGGTGTATACTACAACCTCACCAGTGGTCCCTGAATCCCTTGATAGAGGTGGAAATTTTCAACCGCTGGGGTCTTCCTTGCTGCGACATCTTTGCATCCCCGACCAACTACAAATGCAGCAACTATTTCGCCCTGATTCCCCCTCCGGGGCAGTCACCCAGGGACACACTAGTCCACGATTGGCCCTTGGGTCTACTTTATTCATTTCCACCTCTTCCCCCTCATTCCCCAGTTTCTGAAGAAAGCCTGCCGGTTGAAGAGCAAAGTAGTCCTCATAACACCATATTGGCTTCGTCAGATTTGGTTCCCCTTCCTTTGGCCTCACATGCTAGATCAACCGTGGATTCTCCATCCAACCTCGGGGTTGATCTCCCATCCTCAGAATCTGTTTCACCCCATCTTGAACAGCCTGATGCTCTCAGCTTGGCTCCTCCAATTTCCCTTGATCGCCAGGCAGAATGATCTTTCTTTGCCAGTACGTGACATTCTTATTGCATCTCATAAGTCTTCCACCAGAATTACATATCTCAGCAAGTGGAAAAGATTTACCTTTTGGCTGAAAGAAAAACAGGTAGATCCTTTTTCAGCACCAGTGTCGATAGTACTGGAGTATCTAGCTACCCTATTTCAGTCCGGTCTATCTGCCTCTACCATTAGAGTTAATTTGGCTGCAATATCTAATTTCCATGATGGTGTTCAAGACTCCTCTCTCATGTCACACAAATTATGCAAGACTTTCATAAAAGGCGTGAATCATCTAAAACCCCCTTTTAGAGAACCTACTCAACCATGGGATCTGTCATTAGTCCTACAAGCTTTGACAATGCCACCTTTCGAACCAGCTTCTTGTGACCTCAAATATTTGTCATGGAAAACCTTGTTTTTGGTCGCCATTACTTCTGCCAGACGTATCTCTGAGCTTCAAGCCTTATGCATCAAGAGTCCATATTTGATTTTTCATAGAGATAGTGTCATTGAGAACTAATCCTTCCTTTCTGCCAAAAGTGATCTCTGAAATGTCCATTAATCAAACCATTGAATTGCCAGTTTTCTTCCCCAATCATTAAAACAAAGATGAGTATTGCCTACATACCCTAGATATTCACAGGCAAATTTGCTTCTACTTGAACAGGATTAAGGCCTCCCGTAAATCAGACCAGTTATTGTTGGCCTATTGTGAACCTAGATTAGGATGTGCTGTTGCTAAGGTCACATTGGCTAAATGGTTGAAAGACTGCGTGACCTTCATTTATAGACAAAGTAATATTCGGCTCATTCTACAAGGTTGATGGCAACTTCTGCTGCCTTCCATGCCAGAGCCTCTTTACATGACAGTTGTGCAGCTGCAACTTGGGCTACTCCTCATACCTTCATCAGTCATTACAAATTGAATTTGGCCTCCAGGGCAAGAACATCTTTTGGTTCTATGGTCCATCTATATTGTTGATCCTCGTTCAGTCATTATGACCCTCCCTCCTCCCCCCTCCTGTGGCTTCTAGTGGATCTCACCCATCCGGTTCTATTAGGTCATTTGACCAGAGGTAGCCTCTGCCTTCTTTTGACTTGCAAACTCAATCTGAGGTAACAGGGAGAGGGGAATTCTGGGTAAGAGTTTTATCTTGAGAGTTTGTAGCTGACGAGAGCTTGGAAGATGGCCGGCTCGGTTCCGAGGTCGGAACCGATACCCCCACACAATGACTGAACGAGGATCAATAATACAGATGGACCGTTATGGTAAGACATAACTTCTTTTTCTAATGGCCTGTTTCTGTATGTGTGTTCTCCAATCAACTGTAGCTGTTCAGTGATCTGTTGTGCATCATCCTTTGTCCTTCCTAGTCAAATTCACTTGTCTACAAATATCATCTTCATTGGTGAATTCAGTCAGACTAAGTTTCCCTAGGCCATCCCTTTATTCTGTCCCCTCCAGTAGCCACGGTAACCACAGATGCTCCCAGTTGGGGTTGAGGGTGCATTTCTTGGGACGGACTGTCCAAGGCACATGGTCTCCCCAAGAGATATATCACCGCATATCAGTGCTCAAGAGATGAGAGCAGTCCTGCTAACGTTGCAGGCCTTTCAAGATGTTCTTTCTGTAGGGACTATTGTGATACAAACAAACAAACATGTTTGTGGTCTAGTATATCAACAAACAGGGAGGAACCTGATTTTATCCCCTGTGTCAAGAGGCAACCGCTTTCTTATTACAAAGCACATGCTGGGAAAATCCAGCATACTAGCAGACAAACTCAGCAAGTCCATTTTGATGTCTCATGAGTGGTCTCTCTCTGAGTCAGTGGTGGAGTGGATTTTCTGTCATCGGAGCCAACCTTGCCACCATCTATTTGCATCTCTCCACAGTAACAAGTTTAGGTTTTTTGCCGTAATCCCCCTCAGAGGGAGTCATAGATAGATGCTGTAGTCCACGTTTTACCATCTGTTCTCCCTTATCCATGTTACCTCTGATTCCAAAATTCTTACAGAAAACACTGCTGTTGAAGAGCTCGGGTATCCTCATTGCCCGCTTTTCACCTTGCTAAGTGTGGTTCCCCTTCCTTTGTTCTCAACTTTGATATTCTCCACAGATGCTGGACCGCAGTCCAAACCTTTTCTCGCATACCTCCTAAATGAAGCATCCCAGTATTCCAGGCCTCTGACTGCATGGTTTCTTCAATTCCATTAATAGCTAGACAGCCCAGGCTTTCATCCCCAGTCCAAGTACTTCTGACTTCCCAGAAAGCTTCTACAAGAGAGATCTACAGGAGTAAATGGAAAAGGTTCTCAATTTGGGCTTTTCGGAAGGATGTTGACACTTTCACTGCTCTTATTTTCGGTTCTTGAATTTTTAGCATCTATTTTTCAAGAAAGTGCTAGTTTTTCTATAGCCAAAATACAGTTAGCAGCTGTATTTAATTTTCACTCAGGAGAAACAGCTTCCAGTTTAGCTTCTTCCAAATTGTGCAAGACCTTTCTAAAAGGCACCTTCTTTCTTGAACCTCCAGTGAAAGACCCATCACCTCCTCAAGACTTAATGGTTGTACTCCAAGGGTTGACCCAAAAACACTTCAAACCATCAGCCAAATCTGATTTAAAATTTTTGTCTTGGAAAACAGCATTCCTAGTAGCTATTACATATGTGAGGCGAATGTCTGAACTCCAGGCTCTATTTTCCATATCCCCTTACATTGCTTTTCACAAAACAGAGTTGCTTTATGAACAAGTCCGTCCTTACTGAAGGTAGCATCTGAATCAAATATTAATCATGCAATTCATTTACCTATCTTCTTCCCTAATTTTCCAATTAAAGGAAAGTATGTGCTACATCTTTTAGATGTACATAGACAACTAAGTTTTTGTCTCCACAGAACAAAAGATTTCAGAAAATCAGCACAACTGTTTGTTTCTTTCTCACAGGACAGATTGGGATCACCATTTTTCCAAAGTTAACCTGGCCAAATAGATTTCTGATTGCATTTCTTTTGCCTGTACTCGGAAAGGCTTCTCCATATCAAAAGCTTCTTAAAGCAAATTCTAGTAGATCCATGGCAACCTTTTCCGCTTTTTTTGTCTAGAACTTCCATTGACAACATTTGTGCATCAACTACCAGGTCTAATGCTCATACCTTTATTCCTCATTACAAACTAGATTTGACCTCCATATGCAGAGCTGCTTTTGGTTCTGCAGTTCTTTGGAATATCCTTCCATGAGGGGCATTCAAGATTGACGTAGCTTGGGGACCATGTCCCACACGTTGAGGAATGAATGAAAAGGACATCGGATAGTAAAGTTATGTACTCACTGTAATTATCCATCTGTGTTGTCCATTTTCATTCTTCCTCAACTTGCCACCCTCTCCCCCTCCCTTTCATTTTCTGGAGTGACCTTGTGGATACTATGGGACCTTTTGTTCCAGGTTTGAGACCCCCAGCTTTGCTGTTCTTTCTTCCTGCTCTTAGGGTCTGTAGTGCAGCAAACTCAATCTGAGGTATTGCTAGCTGACTGGGGGATTATGGGTAGAGGGTCGAGCTCAAGAGTTGTATCCGAAAGCCTATTGTATGCAGCCGAGTCGTTTCAGTACCCACTCGTTCAGTAAAAATGAAAATGGACAACATTGTCCATCGTGAATACATAACTTTGTCTCCTCAGCTGCCTGCATTGGTGGATTCCAGATTCCAGACTGTGGTGAGACAGAAGGATATTCTCAAAGGGATCTTTATTGATCTGATGTCATTTTCATTCGTTCTTCAACCTGTGAGTTTCGGATCCATCCCTCAGATCAGACTCGGCTGCTTGACAAGCTTAGGATCCGAAGCTCAAGCTCCTCCTCCTCTTCTCCATCCCATATATTCGCATGGCATTTAGTGGAAGTTCTAATATGCTACTTGGAAAATTTTAATATTGGTAGCCAGTCTTGTAATGCCTATCCTGGTTAACCATTTTGCATTTCTTTCATGTCTGGCATTAGAACATTCTTGATAAGATGTACATACATACATACATGCCTTCTGATAAAGATTGGATCGTCTAGCCGCTTTTCTTAAAATTTTTTTTATTCACTTTTAGATCAAACTGAATGCTGTTCTATTTTATGACCCTGCAGTGTTTTTTTTTTCTCCATTTTGCCCCACTGTTGTGACTGTGGAGTTAGTATGTATGAGTTAAGGAGGTGCATTATGGCCAAGCCTGCCCCTCCCCAAACAAGGGAGTTGCAGGGGGGCTTACTCCTTGCAAAAGAAAAGACTTTTTTTTTTAAAATTTTATATTTAAAGTTAAGGTTTGACAAGTTACATTTTTTATATAGAAAAATCTATGAAGCGTTACTTATGTTGGATGTTGCAACTTAATGTAGGGAAAACACTCGACAGTGATTTTCAAATAGCTTCTTTAACTGGATTATTAAGTTAAACATGTATTTTCAAGCAAGCATCCTTAATAATTAATGTAAGCATTTTGTATCCTTCCAAGCATTAAGAAGGTTGTAAAATTCCCATATGTATCCATAAATGCTTCATTCAGTTTTGGTGACCTCATTGCTTACAGTGAATATTGCTGAGTGTCTTACTATGCTTAATATGACTATTTACACGAGAAGAATAGTGAAACCCACAGGTCTTTGTGCTGTGGACATAATTACACATTCCTAGCCTTAGTAATATGTTGTATCTGTATTGCAAACTGCAGCACAGGCATCTGCAGTAAAAATAAATAAATCTGGAATCAGGTATGCACAGGTACCCCTTTGCAATTTTTGCCAGCAAGTAGTCCTGTAGAAAAAAATCTGCCATTATTTAAATTTTCTAGAATATGTATTTGTGATTAACTTGTTTAAAATGTATAATTTGTCAGATAGAATGTGCACACCATTTATAACATAACACGGTGTGCGTCATTAAAACTAGTTAAATTTGAGTATTTCTACATTAAAAGCTCAACTGTGGTCTATATATATATATATATATATATATATGTGTGTGTATATATATATATATATATATATATATATATATATATATATATATATATATATGAAATAGGGTGGTTGCCCTACCTTTTTTAGTTTTTTTGCCATATAATCACCTCTTAAGACCATACTGTGCAATGCTACTGTACAGCAGGCAGTACCAAACTATCAAAAGTCCAGTCCATTGTGCAGATAACTATAATCTTTCTGTCCACCATTCAGTAGCCAATTAACTGCTTAATACTGTTCCAAGCATTCCTTGATCCCACTTGTCTTCTGGATCCCCTGATTTTGAAATATTTCAGTCTTAGAACTGCTAGGCTTGATAAAAAAAGTGATTTGGCAGTTGAGGTGATTCTTATAATCTGTTCATTGCTGACTTTGAAGTAAATAAGGAATCAGAATGAGGAAAATCAGTAAAAATGATCTATTCTAGATTAAGTAACAATACAGTCAGTTGACATGTATTTTGTAAATTTATGTATAAAATCATTATCTGTAGATTCTGGTCAACCTTCCACTGTACATCTTTACTGGTTGTCATAACACTTCTTTTTCATACCAAGGTGTAAACTGAATGAGTACTGTCTTGTGTCGTTTGTTGTTCAGTGGCAAATAAAGGTGCTGCCTGTATACTTTAGGGGCTTCATGCTAAATCCAGCCCGGACTGCACTCTTTGTTTTAACAAAAGTTGAAGCCATCTTCACCCTTATCACCTAGAAAAATTTGAAAACATTCATACCATCCTTGCCTTAGAGTAGCGGTCTTAAATACTTTTGCCTGTCTTTATCTTCCAGTGAAATCAATTATTTCGCCACACATTGATTGTATGCTCTCTTTGCCTTATCTTGAGCTTCCCTGTAGTTTTCCTTTAGTGGCAACATGGCATGATACTAATACTTTTTTTTATCAGTCATTGGTTTGATCATTTCCAGTTGACATAGTTCTCAACCTTCCATCTAGTCCTCATAATGTGGAACAAATGAGCAAAATGTGGAACACATACTAACAGCTAACAACTTCAATTAGGAAGGTCATAGGATGGTTAAAATATAAAAATAATCCTGTATTGAATTAATATGATTCATTTCTATTTACCATGGATATCAGTGAAAAAATTTCTAACACTGAATGTGTGGTAAATCCTTTCATAGTGAAACTTCGAGGAAGGTGAACTTTGTAAGACCCCAAATGAGGTACTTTCCTCATAATGAGCTATGCCAATCAGTTTTCGTAAGTCATTAATACCCTTCATAAATGATTGAAGCTCTACATTATTGCTTCCACTGCAGCCTTAGCATCTTTCAAACGGTCTCATTACCATTTTTTTAAATCATTGATTTCTTGGGCAGGCCTCATCTACTCACTCCATTTTGTGCGTCCTTACATCCTTATGTAGTCACTGTTTCCATTTTCACCACATCTACCTCTGTTGTTGTTTGACCACTTTAATGAGATAACTACCATCAAACCGTCCCTGAACGAGCAACTTTGCTATCTTGATTTTTATCTTTACTAATGTAGCAACCAGAGATGACAGCCACCATACACTTGAAGCGCTGTAAGATCTTAGTTTTATTTCTGAGCTTGCTACAGTGATTTGCATATCACTTAGTATGTAGTTCTCTGAATACACATGTCTGAGAGAGGAAACCATCTCCTCGGTCTCTCTGTTATTTAGCGTGCATGGTGATGCATTTTATCAGGCATGAAGTGTTTTAGAGTTTGTTTTTGGAAGTACAGAAGCATTGTTCATAGTGGAATTGTGCTTCATATTTAGACTCTGGAATTTTCTTGCTACATGGCAGTGCATCTTTAAACTGGAAGCTTTAAATTCAGACATTCATTTTATTCCATACTGCAAATGGATTAGCCAGTAAGCCTGAAAGGTACAGTGTGTTACATTCCTGCATGTCATTGGGGGATATGCCTGATTTTTCTTGAAGAGACTAAAGACAGACTAGAATAAGAGATCCTGGAGTTACTGCAAGCCTTGAATGAATGTGTCCTTTGTCATTTGCTCTTTACAAGGGCATAAGGTTAAGGGGGCAGTGTAAATGCTTATGTTACTAGGATAATGTTGAGAACTAAAACTGAAGTTGCGTAATCTGCATGATGCACTTATAACACACACAATCAGTTGTACAGGAAATGATTCAGTAGAGGAGACTATTTTAATAAGCAGTGTTGTACTACTGATAAAATTATACACAGACAAAAAGTAGCATCGTCTAGGTCAGTAAAGTTTTATTAAAAGCACATTTATTTTGTTTGTGTATATTGTTGACCAGGTTAGTCCCGCTAGTCCTTTGCACTATTTTCAGAGAAAAACAAAGGTGGCATTCATTTCTATGATACCTCAGTTAAGCCTTCCAGCAAATACACAGACTTGAAAAAATACATTGTTAAGCATGTTTAGTCAAGAACAGCCAGTAACAAGCGACAGCTAAGGTGTACATTCAAAGTTCAGTCATCTAGATCTTAAAGTACCATATTTAAGAGTAATGGTACTCTCCTTGCCCTGTCTGGTATTTATTTTCACCGCTTTTAAGCTTCCTCTAATGTCCAGTGCCACTGTTAAAAGATGATTTGATATAAAGCTTTCTATTCTTTAAATTATTTTACCTGATGGATAAAGTAATTTACTCACAGACACAAAAGTGTTTGCCTCACAGGCACAAGGTACAAAGTTCGATGCTCACCTTTGAAAGGAAAATTGGCTAGGCTTAAAATGGCACATAGGGGCAGGTAGCCCAGTACTTACCTGTGAACCATTCTTGCAGCCTTATTTTAAGCTTTCTTTTGCTTTCATAGGTTCATACTAGGCTATCTGCCCTAGGGCATTTATAAGCCTAGCCAGAGTGTGTTTGGCTTTCGCCACCCATTTTAAATGAATTTTGCTATGCCCTTTTTCGAGGTTAGTATACTGTGCCTCTGTCTAACAGTGACACAGAAGTGATACCCGGGGTAAGCCTACTATCTCCCATCCACTCATCAAGATTCCTCTTGAAGAGAGTCAATGAGGGACTCTGCCTAACCTGGACTGGGATTTTATTCCAGAGTGAAGGGAGCCTCTGGGTTATGAATCTGTCCCTCCAGCATGTCCTATTTATTTCAGTGCTGAGGTTCAAGTCTCTCGAGCACGTAGCTCGATGGGATTTGGATTTTCTGAGGTGCAGCATGTCCATTAATTCCAGGTTGGACATGGCTTTATACGTCAGGCACAGATCGCCTCTGAGCAGGCGGTATGCCACTGAGTAGAGCTGGAGTTTCTTTAACCGGGCAGCATATGGCATCTGTTTGAGACCTTTGATCCTCTTGGTGAGGTACTTTTGGGGTCTTTCCAGTTGCTGCAGGTGTCTGGTAAGGTACATCCCCAAAGGGGCATTGTACTCTATTATGGGCCTGATGAGGGATGAGTAAAGAGGCACGATGACCTCCCCTGATCTAGATGTGAATCCCTTCATGATTAGGTGGGCTATATAAAATGTTTTTCTAACCACGTTGGCCACGTGGTTGTCAAATGAGCGATTGCTATCAACTTGGGTCCCCAGGTCTCTAATTACTTCTTCCATACTTAATGGATTACCACCTATGTGGTAATTTGTGGGCACTTTGTTTTTGCCAAAGGGGATGACTATACACTTTTTGGCGTTTAGCTTGAGGCCATGACTCTGACACCAGTTGTCTGTTTCTATGAGGCCCTTTTGGAGGATGCTTGTGTTGGCTGGAGAGTCGATTATGGTGCCCAGTTTGCAGTCATCTGCGAACTTGGTCAGCCACAGTCCTTCCTTGTTAGCCTGTACCTCCGAGAAATATATACCGAACAAGAGAGGTCCCAGGACTGAGCCTTGTGTGACGCCACATGTAACTGGTTTGGTGTCTGACATGGCTCCAGCAATTCTAACCATGTGGGTTCTGTCCTTGAGCCAGTTTGCAACCCATCTAGTGACATAGGGGTTTATATTTAAGCTGGTGAGCTTATCTATAATGCCCGAGTGGGGTATTGTATCGAAGGCTTTTGCAAGGTCCAGGTAGGCTGTGTGGACCACCTTCCCCTCGTCAATGGCCTTGGTGACTGTTTCAAAGAAATCAACCAGATTTAAGAGGCAGGATCTGCCCTTAACAAAGCCGAACTAGGTAGGATCCAGTGTCTGTAGGTCCTCAATATCTTTATTTATGAGGTCCATGATGATCCTTTCCATAGCTTTGCAGACCAAGCTAGTCAGGCTTATGAGGCGATAGTTTCCAGGATCCGTTGAGGCACCACCTTTGTGGAGAGGGACCACTGTTGCTGTACGCCACTCTTTGGGTACATATCCTGTAGTAAGGCTGAGATTGAACAGTAGTTTTATGTTTGGGTTTAGTTCTTCTTGGAGTTCATGTAGGACGCAGCCCGGGACACCGTCTGGTCCCATTGATGCTGTGTTTTTTTGCTTTGGAGAGGGCGGCTCTTACTTAAGCATCTGAGATGTCAGGAGGGCAGCACTCTGCTGGGATAGATATTTGTCCTTTTGGTGGGGAAGGGGGGGAGAAGTTTGCGCTGAACCTGTCAGCTAGGATGTTGGCAATGTCTGTGGGTTCGGTGTATTTTTTGTCATTTTGGACTAATTCTGAGCATATATGGGAATTCCCACCCAGGTTCCTAACATAACTAAAGAAAGCCTTGTGATTATCCTTAGTGTCCTGTGCAATTTTTCTCTCGAAGCTGGCCTTAGAAGATTTTATGAGTGCCCGTCGTTTTTTGCTAATACTGATCAGAGATGCCTTCCTTTTTGGGATTTTGCTCTATCTTTGTAGTAGCTTCTTCCTTCTGTTGTATAGTTCATTTATGGCTGGGGTCCACCAGACAGGACGCCTAACTTTGGAGGATTGGGTCTTGGTTTTATTTGGGATTGCATGATCCATGCATTCCTGAAGGTGTTCATAGAATGCGTTTATAAAGGATTCTGCGGTCTGGGCCGTATTTTCCACAGGCCCGGGGGGCTTTGAAGGATTCCACCTCAGTTTTGAGGAGTGTGAAATTTGCTTTAGAGAAGTTTTTCACTGTAGTTTTCTGGGCAGGGGCTGGGGTCGGGATGTGAATATCTAGTGAGATTAGTTTATGGTCTGATCTTACCAGTGAGGGGATACACTTCTGGTCTGGAGCATAGAGTCCCCATGTTGGTGATGATCAGGTCCAGTATGTTTTCCCCTCTTGTGGGAGTGGCAACAAGTTGTTCCATAGCATTTGAGTTTATAAATCTAGGAACCTTCGGGCTAGGGTGCTGGAGCTAGAGTAATGCTCCCAGTCTATGTTAGGGTAGTTGAAGTCGCCCAATATAATGGTGTTTGGAGAGAACTTCATATTTTCCAGTGTTCTCAGGAAGGCCGAGTGGGGTTCTTGGGTTTGGGAGGGTGGTCTGTAGCAGGCTATAAACTGGAAGGCAGTTTTACCCACTGTTAGTTGCACATGGATAGTCTCTGATGCTTTGTGCTGTGCCACCAACCTGGAGGTGTGGGTATCTTTGACGAATATTGATACTCCCCCTCCTTTTGTGGGTTCGGTCCAAGATTTGGGGTCGAAAAACATGGTATGAGGTATAACCAGGTAGTGCTGGGGGGTGCTCTCGGAATCCATGAACCAGGTTTCTGTTACTGCACAGATATCTATGTTCTCCATGCTAAGGAGAGTTTCGAGTGCATGCATCTTGAGGTTTAGACTTCTGGCGTTGAGTAGCATTACTCTTAGTTTCTTATACCTTGTGATACCTATGGAGGTGGGTTTGTCTTTTGAGCCTTGCCTAAAAAAGGCACTATGGGGGTGGCAAGAGCCTTTGCCAATATCCAAAAGCCCAGGGGTGACAGGTGCAAGCCATCCCTAGCGAAGCATCGTGGCTTGTCGAGCATGTCATCCCAGGCAGACAGGCATTGGACCCCCTTTCAGTGACACCAATACTTAAGCCAGTTGTTGAAATTGATCATCTTGTCTTCATATTGTGGCATCATTCTTGGTGAGGGTAAGATGCTACTCAAGGTCAGGGTCATACCGGCCTGGGCTACATGCTGGTCATGGTAGTACTGAGTTGAGAGAGCTTAGCCTCCAGTTTGGTTATACGGTTGCATCTCTCACGTGTTGGAATTTGTTGGGAGGAGGAGAGGGTTTGTGTACATGAGGCATTTGTAACATTGCCTCAAGATTCCCAGATTCACCAGCTGGACCGGAGAGGAGATTGACAACTGACCTTTGGACATGCTAGAATAGTATTGGGAATTCCTTTATAATTGAAAAAAAGGGCCAATGGGGAACAAAGTACTCAAGGGGAGTTTGTGAGGGTGTAGTGCTTTTAATTGTTTAGTGCTGACTTATATAATTGCTTTAGTGAGCAAGTGGCAGGCTTTAGAGTGGGAATAGGGTGTTTATTTTGAGAACTAGATCAGTTCTAAGGGAAAAAGTGAACAGCAGACTTTGTGGAGCCAAGAATGGTTTAAACCCAATTAAGCGATGCTGCGCTATGTGCAAAATCGCGCTAAAGCGGGTTTTATACAGGGGGACTTGAACGAGCTAGAAATTGGCCGAAAACAGCCAATAGACTACCAGTTTCTTGTGCTGGGAACACTCCTCCAGGGATAGATAGGCTGCTCCAAGCTCCCCACTGCCACTGGTGAACAAAGAAGCCTCCCTTTATCCAAGAAAGCAACACAGGAACTTTACAAACGTCCAGAATACAGCAAAGCTTGTATTTGGACTACTCTAGGTCAGGAAAGATGGGAAACGAGGATATTTTTTTTTTTTTTTTTTTTTTTTTTTTTTGCAACAAACAGCAGGAAAGTGCAATAAATATGTAACACAGGCTAGCGCACTTGTGTGTAGCCTCAACAGGTAAATGCAACAAACAGGACAAACTTTAAATTACAAGCGCAAAAGCGCGCTAAAGCTGATTTTAAAGCAGGGGGGTTAGTAAGAGATAGGAAATGGCCCAAAACCTGCCAATAAGCTACAGGTCACTGGGCTGGAACCACTCCTCAAGGGACAGATAGGCTGCTCAGAGCTCCCCACTCTCACTGGTGAACAAAGAAGCTTCCTCCCACCCAAATAAGGATATGGGCAACACAGGAACTATGACACAGCCCAGAGATCAGCAATACCTGAAGACCGGACTATTCTAGTTCATTAAAGGTGGGAAACTAGTTTTTTTTTTTTTTTTTTTTTTTTACAAAGTAGCAGAAATTAGGTACAGAAACACAGTAAATGCTTTAATTCGGCTAGCGCACCTGGGTGTGTAGCCTACCAGTTAAACTAAGCAAAAACAAACTTTAAAAGTGCAAAAAAAACTCAGAAATACAGGCAGGAATGCAATAAAACAACTTTGCAGAGCTTATTTAGTTAAAGAAACAGAGAAGTCTGTATATATAGAAAGGCAGCTAAAACACACAAACACTTCAGATGCAGTGCAACCTAGAGCACTTGAGTTGTAGCAATATTAAGGCAATTACAGTTATAATAAATGCTCTGAAATATACTCTATATTTCCAAAATGTTTGAGAAGCACAGTCAGAACACAAGGAGGTACAGGCAAAAAAAAAAAAAAAATTTTTTTTTTTGAAAGGGAAGAAGGAGAAACAGAAGGCCTTATCAAATGTTCTGTCTGTACTAGGTAGAATGAGCTAATGACACTAGACTGGGAGGAGTGTCACAGATCAGATTTACAGTAGGGGAGGGCAACTGCAAAGCCACCAAGTATAAGAGCAAGACACCAACTTACAATAGCTTACAGCCAGTAGCACTAGAGAAAGCCACAAATGGATAAAGATTTGTAAAGATACAGAATGCTTTTAACTGCAGACAAATCAGTTACCTGTGCAGATTAGTTAATAGCAATAAAATACACTCGAAGACTAAAAAGCAGACAATAAAAGTGCTATATATTAATTGTTAAAAACAATAATCTGCATAAATAATCGAAAAAAAACAGGATACTTGTATATCTCAGCTAACAGCTGCGTTCAACAACTCTTATCCACTCTGCTCAGTGTGTATAAAAAAGGCTGCAGGAGCATGTGAGTGAGCAGTACCCTGTTGTAATATTTTTTGAAGTGATGGCTTAGATAAGTAGGGACAGAACCCCTCACCACAGCGTATGTACCATTGTAGATATTGATTGTTTTACCAAACTTGCTTGTCTACTAAAAACCTGATCACACACCAACCTACCTCCCTGCATTAGATCCTTAGGAAGCTATGTCATTAAGTAGGTTATGTGTTTTTTTGGCATTGTTGGTGGAACCCTCTCATATAGAAGCATCAGAAGCTATACACAGTAGATACGAGCTTGGAACTAACACAGCAGAGAAGTGACTTCATGAACAGAAGATAGAGCAGCAAAGTGAATAAATTCTCATTTATCTGACATGAGAGAACAGCAAAATGAATGGAGTTCTGATTTGTTTTCTTCCTAGTTTGTTTTTCTTTTGGCTTTTCCCGGTTAGGGGTCGCCACAGTGGAACTCTGGTCCGCTAATGATTGGCAGCCGATTTTTATGGTGCCGAGGTGCCAGCCCGACGCCCAACTTTCAATGAAGGCACACCCATTCACGCACGTCTTTGGATCGCCACTCAACCTCGGGGAGGGCATGCAGACTTCACATAGAAGGTGCTCCAGCTGAGAATCGAATGGGAGAACCTCTTGCTATGAGGCGACAATGCTACCGCTGCACCACCGTGGCTTTTTTTCTTCCTAGTACATCTACTAAATGCAGCCTCGGACAAGAAGTGTACAGTTGTGTAGAAAAAAATTAATACAGGAAATAAAAACTCATTTTAATGATTTGACTGTCCAGAAGTATGCAGAACTTGGCAGTTGAACCTACAGGCTTGCATGCTTCTAACATTTTTATGAGGTCTTTTATATCAGTGATGAGACAGATGGATTTCAACAGCTGTTTGCTCTGCAAGCTGGTGGATGCATATATTAGTAATAAGAAATGGCTTAAAAGAGTATGAATTACCAACTGAAATTGTTAGTTAGTAGTCATTTACAGAAAACTTAATATCAAAAATGGTGAGGGCAAGCTGAAGATTTTAGAAAAGAAGCTGTTAAAATGTAGAAAGAGAGAAGGCTCCAGTGGTACTAATGTAGAGGGTGGGGAGGAAACTCCAGTGATTATTCTTTGGCTACTCAAATGTGTGTTATTGTGGAAACACTGATGAGAACCAGCTAGTTTATGACTCTGAAGGTGTTATCTAGGTACTTTTTGGATGACGCTTATCTTGGTGGCAGTCAACAATGTGCTTGTGGTCTCTGAACTTTAGACACTTGAAGTGAATGCTGCTTGTATTTTCAGAAGGACTGCAGCCTGCTTTTTTTCCTGATATGCTTGTGTGTGTGTGTGTGTGTGTGTGTGTGTGTGTGTGTGTGTGTGTGTGTTATAATCTAATGGGGGGGGGGGGTATTTGTATACAGGTAATATGCACTGTCTGTCATCTCAGGTTATTACTGAGGTGGAGCTACAGTTCCAGAAGAGAGGGCAGTTGTGTTTGTCTCCTTTACTACAAGTTAAAGTGTTGCTTACTGTTGACCAGACCTCTCAACTGCCCAGATTTTAGCCTCGTATTATTGATCTGTTCTTCACTTAATTTGTAGTTTTCTGGCAAATCACTAAGGATTGAAGTCACTAAATAACACATTTGAGTTTCAGACATTCGTATCCTTCAGCAAATGTACCCTAACACAAATCCTATTATTCTAGCAACTTTGTTTTTAAGATCAGTATTTAAAATCTGTCCCTATTTTTGTACGTTTGTCCTCATTATTTTCGTCTTTGTCCAGATTTCTTGGTTTGAGGTTAAAAGGTATGCTGTTGACTGAACACGCTGTTTGTAAGTAGATTAGCTGCATTGTCTTTAGCCAGCTGCCAGAGAATCATCCTTTAGAAATTGCTACTTATAAATGCCATCTCACCAGGGATGTGGGTGCTTTCAGTGCCTGTCGAGGATATGTCCATTGTGGATATTTTTGCCTTGGCCATTCAGTGATGTTCACTTCTTCCCCAAATGCAACTTCTTATAGAAGTTTATTTTGCACTTCTGTGTGTGAGCTAAGAAAAATGTTAATACTTTTTGAAGCTGGGGGTATGAGAAGAAGAAACTAAAAGTTGCCGCTGCAAGGGCATTCCCACATATCAGCTGATACTATGAGTATCTAAGCTGCAGTCATGCTGAGGCAGCGGACTCTCCTGTTCCATAGTAGCAGAGTGGATGCTGTGCGCTGTTTATCTTGTGTAGGGTTACAGTGTGGATTAGACCAGGAGGGTAGCCTAAGCAAGTCAGTCTTCACCAAGAATGGGCTTTTAGGAAGTAATCCCTGCTGTCATCCTCTGCAGAAGGCTTCATGTCTTTGTTTAGCTGCTTTTGCGGAGAAAGGTTTTGGAACATAGATTACTTTTTAGTAAAGGAGAAATCTAAACTTTCAAGACCAGTAGGCCTGTTTTTTTTTTTAATAATTAGACTGATTTTCATAGACTGACAAATTTCATGTTTAGTTATTTGTCCATGTACTGTTTTTTGTTTTATAATTTTTTTAAATGTGTGATTAATTATTTCAGTTGGTTTGAGCGTTTATTTTGGTTTTTAAAGATTTAGTTTCTGTAGCCATTGCATTTAACGTCAGTGAAGATGTTTATAGAAATCTGAAACTTTGCATGCTTTATAGTAAATGTGCTGCTGTTTTAACATTTTTTTGTCTTACTTGCATTTCTTCTGAATGTTCTTGTTAACATCTTTGCTGTGGAAGTTTCATTATAATCAGTTGGTTTTTTTTTAAACCGTTTTTAGTTGCACGAACATGCAGCTTACTTGGTAGACAGTCTGTGGGAGAGTTCACAGGAACTTTTGAAAGACTGGGAGTGTATGACTGAATTACTTCTTGAGGAGCCTGTCCAAGGAGAAGAAGGTACTTTAATATTTTTGGAGATGTGTACTGTTGTCGTATTGTTTTCTTTTTTGTCCCCTGATCAGTCGTTTTGTAAGTTGCTGCATTTAAATTGGAAACCTGAAAACTTTTATGCCACATTGCTAGTGAACATTTTCTGTTGATTATTCAAGAAAAAAATGTGGGGATTAGTAATGATTCTTTTTGTAACAAATGGGTCATTTGTTCTATTGGTAGATATTGTTTTGACTTGGGCAAGATCATACAGATAGTTTGGAATATTGGTCCCATTGGATGAAAAGATCAAAGATGTAGTTGGTAGTAAAACAAAACTGTTGTATGGAAAAGGATCAGTTGTTTAAAAAAAAAGGTTGTGTTGGTTACTACTAAGAAGTGTAGTTATTAAAGAGTTTGAAATTAGACATCCAGGCAGAGAAAATGTTTTATTTTATGTTTTTAAATCACAGATTTCTAGAATATGTGGTACACTGTTCAGTGTTTAATGTTGTCAAGACTGAGATGGTGTTTCTTCGGAGAATTTGAAAACAGATGAGAGGCATTGCAAAAGCTAATTGTAATAAAGCCTTTTTAAACATGTTTCAAAAATAAAACTATGGATATTGTGGTTCTTCACTGACAGTGGACCTAGAAGTGAACTGTGCTTATTATGTGTACAGAACCTTAACTGGCAAAATATATTAGTAGCACATATACCACCAATGTTCTGTTCCTGCTTTAAAAGAAAGCCTGCTTATTCAGTTAAGGTAAGTTTTATTCCAAGATTGACGAATTTTAACATGTGACTTGTCTGTGTAGTGTTTTGTATCAAGCTTGCGCCAGCCAGAAACTCTCGAGCTAAGGCTCCCCAGTTGCCCGTCTTCCCTTCCCTTCATATCTCGTTTTCCGCATAGAGTTTAGGACACGTTAGTCATGCTCTCAAGCTAAGTGCTAATTTTTTGTCATAAATGTCTTTATATTAAGGCTTATTTTCTTAACTCTTAAGTTGTCGTTAAACTTAGTTTTTCTTGGTTACCTTAGGATTTACTGAGTGTGTTATTTCTTCCCTTTTGTAACTTTGGTATTTCTCGCATTAACATCGCTGGTGTAGGTGTCTCCCTTCTCTCTTACCTCTGGTAAATCTTTAATACCATTGTTGGTATCCCCACCCCCCTTTTTTATTTATTTATTTTTTTATTCATTTATATATATATATTTTTTTTACCCCTTCCGGGTATTTTCTTCATTACCATTGTTGGTACGGCCCTATAAAAAAAAAATCTCTCTTGTTTTCTTATTGCTGCGTGTGTGTGTGTGTGTGTAGAAGTTTTTTGCCTGTACGTTTACTTCTGATTGGACATGGCAGAAAAACAAAACTGTACAACCGGTTTTAAGCAGTGTGAGGAAGGTAGCAGAAAGATGCCCAACTCAGACAGGCATCTTTCTTGCATATAGTGTTTAGGGGTGCCAATTTAGAAGTCCAGTTGCCATGTGAACTCTGCATGGGTTTCAGAGCTCAGACCCTTGCAGAGTGGCGCAACAAATTGATTCTCAAAGGGCTGTTAAAATGCCCTTTAGTGAGGCTTTGTCTGAGGTGGAGACATCAAAGTCTCCCAAGAAAGAATCAAAAAAGAGGAGCCACTTCCTAAATCTCTTGTCTAAAGGCCAGGTTCCTTCCTCGGAACTGAAGCTTAAAAATTCAAAGTTCACACATACGACCGTTTCGGCACTGAAGTCTACAACTTCCCACACAGTGCTGACAACTTTTATGGTGCCTACAAAAATTACCTTGGTACCGAACCCCCTTCTTCAGTACCTGCGACTCTCTTGGCACCAACAATAGTTCCCCCAGTAATACCGGTCACTTCCCTTCCAGCACAAACAATTGGTCAACCGACCAAGGTTGAATTTTTTTCCCAGGACTAAGTACTACCCATCTGTTGACCCCTTTTTGGTCAACAGTTGAGTCTAATCATTGAATGCCCAGAATCACTCTCAGGGATATCTGTTCCACCAAGAGCCTTTCAGAGCTTAATGTAGTTAGGTTAGTGGATCAGCTCTTGGTGGCCAGAGGTCTTCCAGCCCCATCCTAGGACCTCCCTCCCATCCGGATCTGAGGCCTACTCTCCAAGGACTCCAACTTAACTTCCTCCTTCAACCTCTCTGCAGGTCTTGGAGCCCTCGACTTAACCACCGCTCTCGGTGCCAGCTACTTCAGTACTGATGGTGGACCTCACCTTGGTTCTGGAACTCACTCTGTGGTCCTCTGCTCAGTCGGACCGACTCATCCTTGGGGAAAGTGACATGGCTGTTGGCTCCAGGATCCCTAGTTTGGTGCAGATTTTTTTCCATGGGGCTGTCTACGGTTCCTGGTGCTTTGACAATTCCAGGTCTTCTCAGGGCTCCTTCTCTGGAGATGGGCTCATCAGAGCGGGATGTGTGACCCCAGTTCTGAGGTTGTCTTTCTCAGTTCCAGGCTCCCATACCTCTTTAGGCGGGCCTGCCTTTCAGATTATGGAGTGAACTTTCACATCAGTGGGCTCACAGTTGGCACCATCCACATCGGAGTGTCACATCTGTGTATACTCTGGCTTGCAGCTGTCACAATCTGCTGTATTGGGGCAGTGGGCACAAGAGCAGTAAGCCTGTTGCAGGGTACACACTCTGGAGTCCTCCTCAAACCTCCCCCATGAGGAGCCACCCCATATGAGATCATGAAAGAGGAAGCACGAAGATTCTCCAGAAGCATCTCTCACTGAGGATATAGACTACGATGAAGGGGAAGGGTCCCTACGGTCACCCCCTGAAGATGTCTCTTTCGGAGACATCTTGGAAATCTTGAAACAGAGGGGTGATTGGAAGCCCACCAACCCCTCCTTCGAGGAATCAGTCTTGCAGGCTTTTCATGCCCAACCACCTGCTTTTTGGGTGACCCCATCTGCCATTGAATTGGTTAAACTCATTGTGCAGCATGCTTGGAAGGCCCTTGACACTGTAATGCCAATTCCGCGTAGACCGGCCACAATTCTCTGTGCACTGGAAGATCAACTTCACTGGTCTAAAGGCTTAGCGGTCGATGCTATGGTTGTGGTTGCCACAAAGAAGGAACTTGCAGAGGAGAGTCCTGTTGTCCATCCTCTAAACAAAGAGTCTCGGACAATGGACAGATTCAGGAAGCGGGTCTATGCTTCAACGACCTTTGCAATGTGGTCATTGAATTTCTTGGCACATTTCACCCGTCTTCAAGGGGACCTGGTCACTGTGCTCTCAGGAACCTTGGCAGGGGCGATACGCGATAAGGTTGCTTCCCAGCTTGTGACCCTAGAATCTATATCGAATTTGTCCATGTGGCTTACTGCACACACAGCTGAAAGGATGTCCAGGGCAGCGGGTACAGGTGCTGCCAATAGGCATCACGCCCAGATGCACTTATGTGACTTCACAGACCCTTTCAAGTCTTCCTATGTCATCACTCCAGTTGATGCTATCTAGTTGTTTGCCCCAAAAGTCAGACAAACATTAGCCAGGTGTGAGAAAGATGGAAAGACCTTTTCTGCTTTGGGCTTGCATTTTTCTACTCCTCAGTGACTTTATTCCAGGAATCAGATGGGTGGAAAGATGTGGTTCAGAAAGTTCCAAGGGCCTTTTCGGGACACACGTGGTGAGCCCCCACCCCCACCCCCCAGGGCAGAGGGTGGAACTCGTCAGGAAGACGCCCGTCCTGTGGCAGAGAGGGCCCGCGTAATCAGGGTTTCAGCGATTCTTTCTCTGGGCAACCCTACCAGCGCTCCTGAGCAGTGGCCCGATTGCTTACCTCTGGAGGTAGTCGGGGGAAGATTGTCTCTGCACCACTTAGCCTGGCACTCAGTAACATCAGATTCCTGGGTGCAGAGGATAATTACCAGAGGTTACCATATCCCCCTCAATCTTCATCGAAGTCCACAGAGGCAAATCCCGAACATTCCTCCCAGTCAGAGGGATACAGTAGCAGAAATTCAAAAACTGCTTCAAAAAAAGTCATCCAAAAAGTCCCACCAGACCAAATAGGATTCGGGTGTTACTCAAGATTCTTTTTAGTGCCAAAAAGCAAGGGGACTGGAGGCAAATTCTAGACCTCATTGACTTGAACATGTTTGTTCGGCAGACAAAATTCTGGATGGTCACTGTACAGTCTTTCCTTCCATTTCTGGAGAAAGATGATTGGATGTGCTCTGTAGATCTTCAGGATGTGTATTACCACATAAAAATGAACAAGAGCTCCAGAAGATACCTCCGCTTCCAGCTGGGAGCCAGTCATTACCAGTTTCGAGCACTGCCGTTTGGTCTCACCACAGCCTTCGGGGTATTCACCAAATGCATGGCAGTGGTAGCAGCTCATTTGAGGCTACAAGGATTCTGCATATTTCTGTATTTGGACGACTGGCTTCTCACCGCCCCTACCAGGCATCTACTGCTTCACGCCTTGGACTCCATTCTAGAGCTGGCAGAGGTCCTAGGCATATCGATAAACAGGGAAAAGTCAAACCCATCACCCACACAAGACTTGGAATCCATCGGAGCAACATTCAACATGAAATTGTGTGTGGCTGCTGTGCCTCTTCACAAACTGCAAAGGTTAAAGGGACACTATCGCAACTGAAATTTCAGCTACCTGCCTCGGACCGAGATCTAAACATTGCCAATTGCCCTCCCACTTTGTGACATCATTTTTGATGCACTGGACAAGCCCGCCCATGTTATCAGGTTTCTTTAAAAGTTTTCTTTATTCCCTGTCCCAGGTATGTTTTTGTCCAGTAGAATGAAAACTTCTGCTATGTGGTTCCGTGCAGGATTGCAGTCATTGTTATATCCTGCATAGCGTCTTTTTCAGACTGAAAGTAACACTTTTAATTATTTATAAATGTAATGTAATTTCAGTTGTTTAAAATCTGTGCTGTTGCAGTACGTGTATACTGTAGAAAGGGCAACGTGCAAGAGAAGGAGATGCCATTGTTAATAGTTCAGTTGATCTTCACTTCAAAAGTACTTTTCTGCTCATTTAATTTTACAAAGTCGTAAGGTGTAGTCATTACATACTAGAAGTTACAGTCTATGCCGATGTCTAAATGCCACTGTGTAAATGCGGTATGCCGCTTTTGAAAATGCCGGTTTGTAAGTGGCAGTATATAATGAAATAGTTGAACTTGCAGTTAGAATTGCAATAATTTTTTAAACATTTTGCGCATAGTAAATCTAGTAGTTCTTTGCAGCTTGCTCAGACAGTAAGGTTAATTTTTCACCACTATTATATTGATTGCTAAGTTCTATGTAATTCATTGATTTTACTGCAGGGAAGTAACGATTTCTGCAACGTGCCATTATATGCCACCTCTTGATTTTGCATGTGTTCTTTGCTATCAAATTCTGCAAAGTACATGAGAGAATGCTGGATTACCAGTCCCATCCAGGGAAAATTACTGTAATATAATTTTGCTGCTGTTGTGTATTTTTTTTTCCATTCTTCAAACTGCTTTGTAAGGTGAAATACTCTGGTCAGTGATAAGGAGGCAGAGAGTACTGCCTCCATTGGTGTTCTCTGCCTACATGCTATATTTCTCAGATCTAGTCATTTTGGGTTTCTTTTAAGTTGCTTTGGCTACTGTCAGTGAAGTATGTTGTGCATAAGTTTAAAAAAAAAACACATTGTGTCTCCACAAATGCAATAATAATGCAGTTAAATTCAGTAGTAATTGTTTTTAGCTTATCTTTTCTTGATTGGCTATTTCCACTAGGTTAGCTTTTTTTTTTTTTTTTTTCTTTCAGGAGTGAATGACATTTATCCAGTTTGGCACAGGGTAACTTTCCCCTAGCATTTTTGACATGTGCCATGGGATATTTTTATATCCAAACACAAATGCCAAGAGGTCCAGCAAGACAAACAACGTTCTCAGTAGAAAAAACACTTTAATGTGAGGAGCAAAGCTTTCGTATAAAATCCTTTATCAATACTGAAAATACAAATGCAAATGCAGAGTATATATAGGTCTAAAAAAGTCATATGACCGGCAGCCAAGAAGTCACATGACCAAATCATTAAAACAAAACATGCAGAAATAAATAAATATGCAAAGCTAAAAAATGCAAGAGCATAATGCATACATGAAAACAAAAAAACATTTAAAAAAGGAAGAATGTATATTTTTAAAAAAAGGGAAGAATGTATATTTTTTAAAAAAGCAAAGTTTTAACCTAAAAATCACATGTACAATCATATACATAGAGAGAAAATCTCATAATCTAGATCTACTCATTCTAACCAAAATAGGTTTAAGGCTGACAGTACTATTCAAACCAGGGGGTGAGTCACCCATCAATCTAATTATCCAGTTGTTTTCTTTAATTTCTAATTTGTTATTGATATCACCACCTCTGGGTGAGGGTGAAACATGGTCTATAGCTTTAAATTTAAATACATGCTGTTCACCAAAACATAGCCTGTGTTTATATAAAGCATTAGTGTCCACACATCTTCAGATTTCAGACTTGTGTTCTGTGATCCTATCTTTAAGTTTACCCGTGGTTTTACCCACATAGAAAGAGTTGCATAATACACAAGTAGCAAGGTAAACCACGTGGGTGGTAACACAAGTAGCAGTTACATTGAACCTAAACAGCCTCTTACTGACTGGGTGTTCAAAGATACCTAAATGTTCATCATCAATGTCATCACAGCACGAGCAATTATAACATTTTCGTGTGCCCATAGTGCTGGATGGATGTGTTGTGATATTTGTAGGAAAATCTTTGTAACAGAGGACACTCTTGAGGGTTCTCATGTTACGATATGCAAAAAATGGGACATTGCCCAGCATTGCTTTTAACTCTTCAGATGCCATCAAGATTAGCCAATTCTTATGGATAATACATTTAATACATGGTGTTTTTGTACTAAACGAAATAACGTATCTTACTTTCATCTCATTCTGGATGGACACATTGGGCAAGCCAACAGCTTGTGTTTCTATGGCGTCATTTAACATAACAGGGGCCACCCTCGACTTTCTTTCCTCTAGCACATTTAGTTTCTCATTATTTAAGATGGTAGCATCATAACCACTGTTAGTGAAATCAGCTATCATCTCATTCAACTGTTCGGAGAAGCTAGGATCTTCCGTGTTAAACCTGTGGCGCATGCATACTACTTGCATGAGTGTACCTTCCTGCACAGACTTCCTTTCTGTGGAGGCTTGTTCTAAGTGTACCACCGTCAAGACTCAAGTTGATATCTAAAAAATTAATAGTAATTTCAGATGAACACATTTTGAACTTCAAAAAAGATGAGATTGAATTGATGTACAGCATAAAATCATTCAAATCCTGTAATGTGCCCCCCCAAATCAAAAAACAGTCGTCCACAAATCGTTGAAAGAACTTTACATTATCTTTATATGGATTCAAACCACTAAATAAAGGTTTCCTTTCCCACTGGTATAAAACTAGGTTGGCATAAGTATTGGCTACCGAAGTACCCATAGCCGCACCTGTGAGCTGAAGATACAAGGATTCATTAAAAAGGAAAACATTATTTCTCAACACCACATCCATGAGAGTACATATTTTTTCAATTTTGTGGAAGTTGGGATCAGGACATGAGAGTAAGAATTCCCTCAACAAATCCAGGCCAATATCAGTTGGAATGACAGTAAACAAATATACTATGTCTAGGGTTACCAAAAGTTACCTTCTTAGATGTAGAGACGCCTTCTCTATGTTATACCATTGCTTAAGCTTCTGAACAAAATCAATGGTGTCACGTAAGATAGAGTCACATTGACTAAGATATGGTTGAAGTTGATCATGCAAATAAACTGAAAGCGGCTCTGTTACCCAACCAGCACCTGAAACAATTGACCTCATTGGTGGATCAGTGAGGGATTTGTGGATCTTAGGGATGCCATATAACTGTGGGGTAATTGGGCACGGTACGGTCAAATAATTAAATAGATCTAAGTCTGTCACCTTGGATCTGTAGGTCATAAATTACCATATTCACGTATGAGATACATTTCTTAACATCCAAAGGGGTGATTTCCTTAAATGCAGTGTCATCACTAAGTAAACTAGACATAGCCAAAAAATATTTGTCTCTATTCATAAGCACAACTGCACCCCCCTTATCAGCTTGCTTAATGACAATATTTATATTAGATTGCAAGTCTCTGTATGCTTGAAACTCTTCATAGCTAAGGTTAAAACATTTTCTATCATTATATTTCTTAATATTTATATCAAACATTTGTCTCATTTCTGCTTCACATACATCATGGAACGCTTTAACAACAGGTACATTGACAGGGATGTATGTACTAAGGCATTTGCAGCCTTGAGTCAACATCTGTGTATTGCCAAATAACAGTTTTAGATTTAACAGTCTCGTGAACCTTTTCAGATCTGTCAGTGTCGAAACTAAATCATCTGCACATGTGGGGATGAAGTTCAAGCCCTTAGAGAGAACAGAATAGTGTGTCTCGTGTAAAATGAAATCTGACAAGTTTAACGTACCTCTGTAAACTTGTCTCTCATCTTGCCTGAGCCTAAAGGGCTATCCAGTTTTCTTTTGTTCATTCTATTTGGTGTTTCATTCCGTGTATTCGACGAATCTCTTGTGTTAATTACACGCTCTCTAACCGCTTCTGGATGGTCCAGACTGAAGCGTTTATTGGAAAAGTTTATTTTAGTCTGCTGCATCTGCGGCGTTTTTTTGTATGCATATGTATTCCCAGTAGTAGCACTAGCATGTCTGCCATCTGTGAGGCTCTCAGAGGAGCCGGCAACGCCTCCTGTTGACGTTGAGGACGTAGTGCGGACAGAACCATCAGCTCCGTGTACCAAGGGGGTAGTTGACTTTAATTCCGAGTCATTCTGAGTTAACTGAACACTACTCGAACCAAAATCATCAAGAGAGTCCAAGCCATCATCACGAACATGCACAGGGACAGTTGCATCAGTTTTTCTGTATTTATGACTGTTGTCTCTAGGCCAAGAGAAAATGTTACTTTTTGTGAAATCATTTACATCTCGGAGAAGCTTACGCTTTTTGGTAGCTTCCATCCTTGAATCAAGTAACTGCATTTTTTCCACCATGCGCTCATAATTACTAGATAGGCTCGTAAATGCAGGCATATTAACTAAGTCATTCTCCATTGACATAATCTCCTTGAGATCATCTTCAATAGTCTGGAAGAAATCATTCATCAAATGCATGTAGTCTATTCCTAGTTTAATGTTTAGCTGTTGCCATTTCTTAAGTAACTCAGGGTAAGTGTTCCCATAGGAGGGCATTTTCAGGATTCTCAGCCCTCTGGGAACAATACCTGCAAACGCCTTAGTACATACATCCCTGTCAATGTACCTGTTGTTAAAGCGTTCCATGATGTATGTGAAGCAGAAATGAGACAAATGTTTGATATAAATATTAAGAAATATAATGATAGAAAATGTTTTAACCTTAGCTATGAAGAGTTTCAAGCATAGAGAGACTTGCAATCTAATATAAATATTGTCATTAAGCAAGCTGATAAAGGGGGTGCAGTTGTGCTTATGAATAGAGGCAAATATTTTTTGGCTATGTCTAGTTTACTTAGTGATGACACTGCATTTAAGGAAATCGCCCCTTTGGATGTTAAGAAATGTATCTCATACGTGAATATGGTAATGTATGACTTACAGATACAAGGTGACATAGACTTAGATCTATTTAATTATTTGACTGTACTGTGCCCAATTACCCCACAGTTATATGGCATCCCTAAGATCCACAAATCCCTCACTGATCCACCAATGAGGCCAATTGTTTCAGGTGCTGGTTGGGTAACAGAGCCGCTTTCAGTTTATTTGCATGATCAACTTCAACCATATCTTAGTCAATGTGACTCTATCTTACGTGACACCATTGATTTTGTTCAGAAGCTTAAGCAATGGTATAACATAGAGAAGGCGTCTCTACATCTAAGAAGGTACCTGTTGGTAACCCTAGACATAGTATCTTTGTTTACTGTCATTCCAGCTGATATTGGCCTGGATTTGTTGAGGGAATTCTTACTCTCATGTCCTGATCCCAACTTCCACAAAATTGAAAAAATATGTACTCTCATGGATGTGGTGTTGAGAAATAATGTTTTCCTTTTTAATGAATCCTTGTATCTTCAGCTCACAGGTGTGGCTATGGGTACTTCGGTAGCCAATACTTACGCCAACCTAGTTTTATACCATTGGGAAAGGAAGCATTTATTTAGTGGTTTGAATCCATATAAAGATAATGTAAAGTTCTTTCAACGATTTGTGGACGACTGTTTTTTGATTTGGGGGGGGGCACGTTACAGGATTTGAATGATTTTATGCTGTACATCAATTCAATCTCATCTTTTTTGAAGTTCAAAATGTGTTCATCTGAAATTACTATTAATTTTTTAGATATCAACTTGAGTCTTGACGGTGGTACACTTAGAACAAGCCTCCATAGAAAGGAAGTCTGTGCAGGAAGGTACACTCATGCAAGTAGTATGCATGCCACATGTTTTTAGAGGTACTGTCAGGTCTCAAGTTTATAGAGCCAGTAGGTTTAACACGGAAGATCCTAGCTTCTCCAAACAGTTGAATGAGATGATAGCTGATTTCACTAACAGTGGTTATGATGCTACCATCTTAAATAATGAGAAACTAAATGTGCTAGAGGAAAGAAAGTCGAGGGTGGCCCCTGTTATGTTAAATGACGCCATAGAAACACAAGCTGTTGGCTTGCCCAATGTGTCCATCCAGAATGAGATGAAAGTAAGATACGTTACTTCGTTTAATACAAAAACACCATGTATTAAACGTATTATCCATAAGAATTGGCTAATCTTGATGGCATCTGAAGCGTTAAAAGCAATGCTGGACAATGTCCCATTTTTTATGCATATCGTAACATGAGAACCCTCAAGAGTGTCCTCTGTTACAAAGATTTTCCTACAAATATCACAACACATCCATCCAGCACTATGGGCACACGAAAATGTTATATTTGCTCGTGCTGTGATGACATTGATGATGAACATTTAGGTATCTTTGAACACCCAGTCAGTAAGAGGCTGTTTAGGTTCAATGTAACTGCTACTTGTGTTACCACCCACGTGGTTTACCTTGCTACTTGTGTATTATGCAACTCTTTCTGTGTGGGTAAAACCACGCGTAAACTTAAAGATAGGAACACAGAACACAAGTCTGAAATCCGAAGATGTGTGGACACTAATGCTTTATATAAACACAGGCTATGTTTTGGTGAACAGCATGTATTTAAATTTAAAGCTATAGACCATGTTTCACCCTCACCCAGAGGTGGTGATATCAATAACAAATTATAAATTAAAGAATACAACTGGCTAATTAGATTGATGGGTGACTCACCCCCTGGTTTGAATAGTACTGTCAGCCTTAAACCTATTTTGGTTAGAATGAGTAGATCTAGATTATGAGATTTTCTCTTTATGTATATGATTGTACATGTGATTTTTAGGTTAAAACTTTGCTTTTTTTAAAAATATACATTCTTCCCTTTTTTAAAAAATATACATTCTTCCTTTTTTAAATGTTTTTTGTTTTCATGTATGCATTATGCTGTTGCATTTTTTAGCTTTGCATATTTATTTATTTCTGCATGTTTTGTTTTAATGATTGGGTCATGTGACTTCTTGGCTGCCGGTCATATGACTTTTTTAGACCTATATATACTCTGCATTTGCATTTGTATTTTCAGTATTGATAAAGGATTTTATCCGAAAGCTTTGCTCCTCACATTAAAGTGGTTTTTCTACTGAGAACGTTGTTTATATTTTTATATCCACCTGATACAACCAACTCAAGCAGGTATGACCTTGGTCTTAACATGTCATAGGAAGGATGGCACACTCAGTAGTGCAACCCCCCCTTTTTTCAGGGGGAGAATGACATTTATCCAGTTTGGCACAGGATAGCTTCCCCTACCTTTTTTGATATGTGCCATGGGATATTTTTATATCCACCTGATACAACCAACTCAAGCAGGTATGACCGTTGGTCTAACACGTCATCGGAAGGTTGGCACACTCAGTAGTGCAACCCCCTCCCCTTTTTTCAGGGGGAGAAGGGGAGAATGACATTTATCCAGTTTGGCACAGGATAACTTCCCCTACCTTTTTTGATAAGTGCCATGGAATATGTTTATATCCACCTGATACAACCAACTCAAGCAGATATGACCTTGGTCTAACATGTCATAGGAAGGATGGCACACTGAGTAGTGCAACCCCCCTTTTTTTTCAAGGGGAGAATGACATTTATCCTGTTTGCCACAGGATAACTTTCCCTACCTTTTTTTGATACGTGCCATGGGATACTTTATATCCACCTGATACAACCAACTCAAGCAGGTATGGCCTTAGTCTAACATGTCATCTGAAGGATGGCACATTCAAGAGTGCAGCAGTGGACTGCCGTGCTAGCAATCATCCAGACACACATCTTCATGCATTTCACAATATTTCTACTTCTGCATTACAGAGCTATATTTTATTTATTTATTTATTTCACATTTGTTAATTGGGTTAGTCCAACTGAATTTGCAAACAGACCCATTTTCAGTGGAGACCAGAGGGGAAAAGCCCCAGAAAACATAAGTAAAGATAAAGTGACAATATACAAATAATCACAATACAAAATAATTGTAAAACAGCATTAACTATTTGCATTGCATTGCATTGATAGTAAGCAACCCATTTTCAGTGGAGACCCAAGGGGAAAGAGCCCCAAGCAAACATAAGCAAAGATAAACATACAGGACAAAAAAATATAAAAAAAAAAAGAAGTGCAAATACGAAATTATAAAGGGAAAAACAAAAGAAAAAAAATAATGAACATTAAGAGTTGCACTGATAGCAGAGGTCTACAATTTACTACCTATGAGAGTAAAAACAAAAGGATAATAGTTCAAAAAAGGACACTGTCATTGATAGGAAGTGGGGGGAAAGGAATGTTATGGGGAATGGGAGGGGGGAGAGAAGGAGGGGCTATAGTCAAGCTATAGTAGTAGAGCTGAGGGTTTAGGAGGTTAGTTTAAGCAGAAGTTAGATATGTAACTAAACACCATTTTGTGTTACTAAATTTATCAAAGTGAACCATTTTAAGTTTTGTTATTTAAGCAAAAGTTGTTCATCCAAATTATTTATAGCTATGTAACCACAAAGAAAAAAAAACTCACACAAACGTGTATAATACATAACAGAGACATACATTTTAGAACTGGGGGGGGTTGGCATAATGGTTAAGGTGTTTACTTCACAGGCAAGAGGTACATGGTTTGATCTTTACAAAGGAAAACTAGGTAGACTTAAAAATGGTGCTACAATGGCAGCTTGCCAATAATTGTTATTGTGCTTTCTTTGGCAGCACATGAACTAAAATGAGAATGAGACGAGAATATTAGCATGGCCCAGAGCAAGGATGACATGCAAATTCAAGAAGCATTCTATGTTTTGGCTTCCCATCCATGTGTAACAGAGTTCCTCCTTAACCCATTTCTAAGTGTAACTTTGACAAATAGTTGTGGAACAAGAAATTCATCCCTGGTTTGGCATCTATTAATGGACACAGGCACCTGTAAATGGTTCATCTTCCAGACCCCTACTTGTAAATGTTTCATCTTGCAAGCCCCTGCATACACTTATGAAGGTTACCAGCAATTGCCAGAGATTTGGGATGCAATGCTAGGCTTGAAAAGGCTGTTGTGGTCATTAGCCTAGTACACACCTATGAACCTATATGCATGCACAGATAGATATATGTGCGCGTGTGTGTTTATCTGTCATTTGTTGATGTCATTAGTCTCATTAGGCCAGTGAACTATTTTTATGTGCGACTCAAAGTTTTATTCATATTGACTAGTATAAAATTGGCCAGAGCAGTTGTGGAAATCCCCTACACTTTTGAGTAAGCCCAATGGGGTCTTTTACATCTACCAGTGCAACAACTGACTCGGGCAGATGAGATCTTGACTTACTGTCTCATCCAAAGTATGACACACTCAGAACTGCATCAACCCTTTACCTTATGCTACACTGAGGTGTCAGGAATGTAAAATTAATCCAAGCACCTGTATTAGAAGTAGAACCCACTGCTTTCTGATCTGCCAGGATCAAAGATGAATATGTTGCCTGTTGAGCCACTGACACAGGCATCCAATGTGCATGTATATTATATATGGAATATACACACTCTTCTGCTCACACCATATATCCATCTCTCTCACTTTTTATGTATACGTATCTATATTTATTTATATCTATAAATAAATAAATATATATATATATATATATATATATATATATATATATATATATATATATATGCATACACATACATAGACATATATAGCTATACATGCAGAGATGAATATAAAATCATCAACCCCCTTTTCCCATTTACTACATGGGGTTGGGGCGTTGTATCAACTCCAAGCACCTCATTCAATGCCACTCTCAGACTTTCTTTGGCAGTCATAGCTGATTGTCACAATCAATATCTTTGCTGAAAGTCTTTATTTCCTTTTGCGTCCTCTTTGAATCTGTAAATCTTCTTCACTAAATCATTTCTGCCTTGTTGCCCATATATTTGAACCACTGTAATTTATTCTCTTGACCTTCTCTGCAATTCAAGCTATTTTTGACTTCTGCTCTGATTTTCTCATTTCTCTCTGTGCTATTTTGACTTCTGCTCTGATATTCTCTGTTTCATAGTTTGCACAACACTACCCATCCTAGGCACTTTATCCTCATCTCCTCTACCTTCCTCAACTGCTCTGCCTTCACTCTGCAAGTTTCAATACCGTTCAGAAGTAACAGTTACACCACTGTTTTGTGCACCACATTTTCAGCTTCTTGGTCATTGTTTTATCACATGACTCTTGACAATTTGTACCATTTGGCAGCAGCCCCTGTAATTCTAGCTTTGACGGTCTCCTTCGGACATCCCTTCTCCTCGGCCACCTCTCCCAGATACTCGATTCTGCTAGCCTGTTCCAAATTTCCCCTTCTGTCTCAATTTCTGTCTCAGTTTCCAGCTTCTTCTCATTTCACCATTTGCTACCATGTTAATTGTCTTGACTGTATTCAGTTTCATTCCCTAAGCCTAGAGTTTTGCATTTCAGTAATTTGCTAAAGTTTGTTTTCAGCGTGCGAGTAATGCCACATCATCTCCATACACAGGCCTTTCTTGATCTGTCCCCTCCAACCTGTTTGCAAATATTGTCTGAACAGTATGAACAGCAGTGGGCTCAGTGATGACCACTGCTACACACCCACTCTCACTGGGAACCCCTATTACACTTCCTGTGTCTGCACACCACTTTTATACACTCTCACAGGGTGTGGGGGGGGGGTAGTAGAAACAGTTACACCTGAATTGTACTAGGGAGGAGCTCTGCTTCACATGGATGGAGATGCCTGTTCCAGAGAACTGTTAGTCTCTGAGATGCATACCTGTCTCTCCAGCATGACCTATTCATATTACAGGCAGTGTTTAAGTCTTTACGATAGGTAATACTGGTCCTGTTTGCTTTGCGGATATGCAGGAGGTCCATCAGAGTGGGCCTTGTATGCTAGGCATAGATATCCCCTCAACAGCCTGTATGAGACAGACTAGAGAGATAGGGCCTTGAGGCAGTCTGCATAGGACATCTTTCTTGTGCCCTATATTCTTTTAGTGAGGAACCTCTGTGGTTGTTCCAGTTAGCACTGCCTGGTTAGGTACATACCAAAGTGGGCATTACACTAAATGATGCATCTGATGAATGCCAAATACAGTGAAACAATGACTTCCTTGGACCTAGATGTCATATCTTTGTTTATAAGTTACACAACATAGAATGATTTCCTCACTACTGTAAACATGTGATGTTCAAAGACTAGATTACTCTGTGTATGTTCTCAAGTCCCCAAGTACTGGGTCAACCCTTAGGGATGTGTTGTCAATTTGATAGTTATTAGGAGTGAATGACTTCCCAAGGGATACTATTATCCATTTCTTGGCATTTAGTTTTAGTCCATGGCTCTGGCACTTGTATGTCTGTGTCAGCCCTTCCTGGAGAAAATTGGTGGCAGTGGGCGATTCAGTGATAGCTCGTAATTTGCAATCATCTGCAAATTTAGTCAGCTGGAGGCCATGGACTTTGGCCATGACTTCAGAGAAATCAGTGGGACTGATCCCTAAAGGACTTCAATTGTGACTGGCCACTTTGTAGAGGTGGATCCCACCATTTCTAACTTCCTGGGTCCTGTCTGAGTCAGCTGGCTGTCCACAGGGTAGCATAAAGGTTTGTACCCAACTTAAGTTTGTCAATAATGCCCGAGTGGGGGATTGTGTTAAATGCCTTGACCCAAGTCAAGGTATGCAGTGTGAATCATTTTGCCCTCATCCATTGCTTTAGTGACCTTCTCAAAAACATCTACCAGGTTGAGTAGGCATAACCTGTTCTTGATGAAACTAGACTGGGCGAGATCCAGTGTCTGAATGTTTCCTATGTCATTATTGATCACTTCCATAATTATTTCCTTGGCTTTGCATGTGAGACTTAGGGGTCTGTAGTTCCCAAGATGTGTAGATGGCCCAGCTTTGTGCAGAGGGATGACTGCTGCTGTTCTCCAGCAAGAAGGGCGCTTTTCCATTGTTGGGTCCTTGTCTTTGTTTTCTTGGACAGCAACTTTTTGCATTTATTGTAGAGTTTGTTGATGCTGGAAGTCCACCATGCTAGCTTGATTTTACTCTGGGCTCTGGCTTTGATTCTGGCTGGTACAGCAGAGTTTATACACTTATGCAAGTGATTGTACAGGGCTTCGGTGTAGTTACCACTTTCAGCATGGGGTGGGGCTTGGAATGCATTTATACCTCCACCTAGTATGGCAAAGTTCGCCTTGGTGAAGGTTTTTAGTTCGATTTCACAGTTTGTAAGTTCTGTTAGTGTCAGTTTGAAGGATGACTGATTTGTGGCCAGTTTTAACTAATGAGGGGTCAGCAGTTGCAACAGTGTACCTGTTTGGCATGTTGGTGAGAACCAGATCTAGAATGTTTGTTCCTCCTGTCGGGGTATGGACAATTTGCTCAAGGGCATTTGAAATCACAAAGTCAAGGAACTTTTGTGCTAGGGAGTTTAGGCTTATGTAGGTTTCCCAGTTGATGGTGGGATAACTGAAATCCCCCATAACCAGCGTGTGCGGTAAAAATTTGGATTGCCTTCAGTTTGGTTAAGTAAGCTGTGTGGGTGTGGTGACCCATGGAGCGGGGGTCTATAACTAGCTAGGACTTGAATGGGGGTCTTGCCCATTGCAGCCTGCACCTGGAGTAACTCCATGGAGTTGTCCAGTCTAACTAAACGTGACGTGAATTTATCTCTAATTTAGATTGAAACATTGCCTCCTTTGGTTTCACACATTCCTTTTGTGGTCCAAAGGTGTGGAAGTTATTGTAGCCTTGCAGGGCCAGGGTACTGTCTGAAGCTTTAAACCAGGTTTCTGTGACTGCACAGACCTCTACATCTTCTAGTGATAGAAGTGCTTCCAGGGAGTGCAGTTTTTTGTTTGAGTTCCTAGCATTTAGCAACATGACCCTTACTTTGTTCCGATTGGTTAAATTCACATTGGTAATATTGTTTTTTTTCAAACCTTACCTAAAAAAAGTCACTATGGGGTAGGCAAGAGCTTTTGCCAGGTGAAAACCTAGGCATTCCAGGTGCAAACAGTCTGTGGCAAAGCAGTGAGGTTTGTTGGCCTTGGTTTCCCAGTTAGGTGGGAACTGGATCCCCTTGGAATGACACCAAAAACTAAGCCAATTATTGAAATCAATCATTTTTTATTTATACTGCGGAATCTTTCTGGGTGAGGGTAGTATGCTGCTCAAGGCTAGGGACATGGCTGCCTGGGACACATACTCAGAGAGCTCGACCATGTCTCTCTTCATATAGTCCAGTGAGGTATGCCTCAGGTCATTCACACCAGCATGAACTTTGACACATTCGTAACAGAACTTGTTGCTGAGAGACATCAGTGTATGCTTGATTTGGCAAATCCTAGCACCAGACAGGTAGGTGAAGTGACTTTCTCCTTGTCCAGCCTGGTGAGAGGGACATCCACGTATCTCACTACTGAATCTCCAATGACAAGAAAACTTGTTTTTTGAGTGTTGAGCCTTATGGCCCTTGGTGGGTGAGACACTGGTGTTGCTATGTGTCAGTGGTGTAGAGACTGTGTTTGCTGTAGAAGACTTGTGTTTTGAAGGTCTCTGATGTTTTGGTAAGATTTTTGAGAGAATCTCTGTATATGTGGATTTACGTGTCTAATGCATACTGTGTGTGAGTAGTGGTACTATGTGAATATGTAGTGGTAGGTGAGTTGACAACCTTCCCTGTGTTACTATTTTGAGTGAGAGAGAGCATGGACTCTAGATTCTTGGTGTAAATACTTCACTTGCACTCCATACTAGATTGTGTTATTAGTAGAGGGTTGTCTTTGTATCTGAGACAATTGCTACACTGCCTCAAGAGACCCAAGTCAACAAGGTTTGCAGTAGAAATGAGAGTGGTCCAACTGTCTGTAATACTAGGTTGAAGACTGTCACTAGGGGTGGCTTTTAAGAAACAATCAAGGAGAAGCCTGACAAATGAATTCTCTCTTGTTTGTGAGTTGCTCAGTGCTGGTTGGGGCCATTCTTCTTCTAAGGGCCACCTATCAACTATCTATGCTTGTCTGCCTTTATCTCCTCATTTAACTACTAGATTTGAGGGGAAACAATTCCTTAAAGGCATCCTTAATGTTAGACCTCCCAGGAAACCTGTTTCTCCTTCCTGGGATCTTAATTTTGTTTTGGAGAAGTTGACCTAGGCTCCTTTTGAGCCTGCTGCTTCAGCTTCCTTGCAACATTGTTCCTGGAAGACTGTTCTTTGGTTTATAGGTAGATACTAGGCTATCTGCTCGAGGGCATTTATAAGCCTAGTCAGTGTGTGTCGGCTTTCACCGCCCCATTGATTAATTAATTGATCCTCTGTCAAGCAGAGCCAACGAAGTGTTCTCAGGGGTGTATTTTCTGTTACCCATCCACTCGTCAAGGTTTATCTTGAAGAGTGTTAGTGAGGGGCTCTGCCTGATGTAATTTGGAATTTTGTTCCAAAGCATGGGGGGAGTCTCTGTGACAGGGATCTATCCCTCCAGCATGTTCTATTTATTGTTGTGGCGAGGTTTAGCTCATTAAAGCGCGTGGCTCACAGTGACTTGCATTTCTTTAGGTGGAGCATGTCCATGAATTCTGAGTTGGACATGGCTTTGCAAGTCAGGCGGAGATCACCTCTGAGTAAGCGATATGCCAGTGAGTACAGCCGGAATTTTTTCAGTCTGGCTGCATAGAACATATGTTTGAGGCCAGTAATCCTCTTGGTGAGGTACTTTTGTGGTCTTTCCAGCTGTTGGAAGTATCTTGTGAGGTACATCCCAAATAAGGCATTGTACTCTATGATGGGTCTAATGAGTGACTAGTAGAAGGGCACTATAACCTCTTTATTTCTAGAGGCAAACCCTTTAGTAATTAGATGGGCCACATAGAAGATTTTCCTAACTACTTTGACAATATGATTGTCAAAGGAGAGATTACTATCTACCTGGGTCCCCAGATCTCTTATTACCTCTTCTGTATTAAGGGGGCTGCCACCTATGTGGGAATTTTGTTTTTCCCAAACGGGATGACTATGCATTTTTTGGCATTTAGCTTGAGGCAATGTCTTTGACACCAGGTGTCCGTCTCAGTAAGGCCCTTTTGGAGGATGTCCTTGTCAGCCAAAGAGTCAGTTATGGCTCCCAGTTTGCAGTCATCGGCGAACTTGGTTAGCCATAGTCCTCCTGTTTTTCCCTGTACTTCTGAGACGCATATGCCGAACAGTAGGGGTCCCAGGACTGAGTCTTGCAGGATACCACTTGTGTCTGATTTAGAGTCGGACCTGGAGCCCGCTATTCTTACCGTGCGAGTTCTGTCTGTAAGCCAGTTGGCAACTCATCTCGTGACTTAGAGGTTTATATTCAGGCTGGTGAGTTTTTCTGTTATACCCGAGTGGGGAATGGTGTTGAAAGCCTTGGCGACGTCAAGGTAGGCTGTGTGAACCACCTTTTCCTCGTCTGTGGCCTTGGTGACTGTCTTGAAGAAGTCAACCAGGTTTAGTAGGCATGATCTGCCCTTAACAAAGCCAAACTGGGTCGGGTCATGTATGTGGAGGTTCCCAATGTCTTTGTTAATGAGTTCCGTGATAATGTGCTCCATAGCCTTGCAGACCAGGCTAGTCAGGCTTATGGGGCAATAGTTACCAGGGTCAGTTGTGGCCCTTCCTTTGTGGAGAGGAATAACCATTGCTGTGCACCATTCTATAGGCACATAGCCTGTGGAGAGGCTGAGGTTGAACAGCATGTTTAGGTGGGGGGTTAGATCATTCTGTAGTTCGTGCAAGATGCAGCCTGGGACACCATCTGGTCCCACTGACGCTGTGTTTTTGGCTTTTGAAAGGGCTGTTTTCACCTGTGCGTCTGTGATTTTTGGGACACTACACTTTTCCGTTATTGTTGTGGGCCCTTTTGGAGGTGAGAGGGGGGTGAAGATGTTCTTCGTTCCACATTGCTGCAGTCCTTACTATTGGGTAGTCCGCTGTCCAGTCGGCCCGAATACCAGAGTATATGGCTGACGTCGGTCAGGGCGCATTAGACTGACGTCAGTACGTCAGGGTACTAATGCGCATGACCGACGTCATATCCTCAGTCTTTTTTGCCGCATGGTCCGATGCAGAAGCAGTTTTGCGAGTGCAGGTTGGCGTTCTGAAATATTTCCGAAGCCGGAGTTTCAGACCGAATCAGAGTTGGCTAAGTACCCCGTTGGGGAACATTTTGGTTTTTTCTTGCCTCAGTATTTAACCGGATGTCAGAAAAAGTGAATAACTGTATTTCTTGTGGGAAACAGATACCTCATAGGGATTACCATACCTTGTGTATACCTTGTTTAGGGCCTGAGCACGACGTTGTTGGATGCCGCTCTTGTGCTAGGTTTAACAAACGCACTATTAAGAGACGGTTAGACTGTGCTAGGTTAGTGTTTGGGAAGCGTTGCAATTATAAAATGCCGTCGGATGCTCCGGCCGCTTCGTCAAGAAGCGCAAGGACAAAACAGCGAAGCCTAGGGTTGATGAACCGGCAGTCCCGGACGTCGGTTCTTTAGAAGGCTCAGTGGAGCCAGAGGTTTTGCCAGGAGTTTCTTTGGAGTCTCAGGCTGAGACTTTACTGTTACAGGATGTGCCTTCTCAGGAGGTAGGCCAGGCTGAGGGGGCTTCTCAGGTAACTGTTCTTCCCTCTCTTCCCAAGGTAGTTAGAGCCTCTCCTTCTGTTGCCAAAGCTTCTTTGAGAGGTAGGCCAAGTTCAGCTTCAGTGGGGGCTTCTTCTAGCATTTCAGTTTCTGTGCCTAAGAAACATATGCTTAAAATGGCAGAAGATTTGATTACTATGATTAGAGGTTCTATGCCCCCTCCTGATAAGAGGCCTAGGGTGGAACCGGAGTTTGATAGTTTTGAACAGTGTTCAGAGGCTTCTGAGTCTTCTGCGGAAGATTTGCAGGAGTTTCCTCCTTATTCTGATTCTGATGTGGATGATTCCACTCCTACAGCTTCTCCTCCTGAGGATTTCTCATTTTCAGAGACTCTGCATTCCATGAGGGAGCACTTCAAATGGGAAGGCCAGGATTACTCTGATTCCAGGAAAAGGCTTAGGGAATTCTTGTTTTTGCCCCAGCATAGGCCCTTAGCTATACCTCCTGTGTTGAATGTGGTGGAAGATGATTTGCAGAGGCTTCCTGAACCCTGATTCTTTGCGACCTGCTCCTGTTACACCTGATAGGTACTATAGCGTGCCTGAAGCCCATAAGTACCTTTTAAGAGTCCTAGGGCAGACCCGAAACTGTTTCTCAGGGACCTAAAGGTGTTAAGGCCTCTGTGGTTAAAAACCCTGTTCCCACTGATAAAGAGGCAAGGGCTTTGGATAGATGGGGAAAGAAAGTGTATACTTCTTCCACTTTAGCCATGAGGGCGTTGAATTGTCAGTTTCACATGCTTAAATATCAAAATTATCTCCTTTCACAACTGAAATCTAAGGTGGATGCTTTGGCGGAAGGTATTGAGTGTAAAGAGTTGCTGGATTTAGTTCATGTGTCTGAACAAGTGGGTAAGCATACTTTGCAATGTGGTTTTGATGCTGTACAGGCCTCCTCGAGGGTGGCTGCCACTAGTTCTGTTCTTCGCAGGCATGCCTGGTTGAGGGATCAGAATTTAGCTGAGCATGTTAAGACAAGGATTTTGGATGCTCCTTTACAGTCTGATGTGTTGTTTGGTTCACCTGTGGAAGCAGTTTTAAAGAAAATGGAGGACAAAGCTAAGTCTATGCAAACTGTTAAAGATTTTTGCAGGTGCAGCCACCAAGTTTAGTAGAAATTGGCCTACTAAGGGATGGACATATCCTGCTTATGATTCCCAGTCTAGGGGTAGGTCTAGATGTGGTAGGGGCAGAGCTCAAGGTTCTTTAGGCCTAGAACAGGGAGTTCACCTGCTCAGACTTCTGGTGAGGGTAGGGGTCAGTCCTTTCGTAAACAGACCCAATGACCTGCTTTTTCAGCTGCCAGTAGATTCTCGTCTGGCAGCTCCTTTGGGAGGAAGACTGTCTCTTTTCAAAGGAAATTGGGATTTAATTACTCAAGACAGATGGGTGTTGGATATCATTCACCACGGTTACAGGTTTTATTTCCATACATTGCTCCCTTTCAAAGGCATGCCAGATGTTCCGCCTCCACAAAGGAAAGAGGCTCACAAGCAAATTTCTCTGTTACTCCAAATAGGGGCCATTCAGCCAGTCCTGTATCAGAAAGGGGCCTAGGATTTTATTCTCGCCTGTTCCTAGTACCAAAGAAGGGGAACACGTGGAGACCAATTTTGGATTTATCTATCCTCAACACTTATCTGGACATTCCCAAGTTCAAAATGTTGACGTTACAACAGCTTTTACCTCTGCTGGGCAAAGATCACTGGATGGTAACTTTAGATCTCAAGGAAGCTTACCTTCATGTGCCTATAAGACTAAGTTGCAGGAAGTATCTGCGTTTCGAGCTGGAAATTCTCATTATCAGTTCTCTGCATTGCCCTTTGGCTTATCTACTGCCCAGAGTATTCACAAAGGTTCTGGCTCCAGTGATAGCTTACTTCAGGCTAAAAGGAATTCAAATCTATCCTTACTTGGACGACTGCCTGATTCTGGCTCAAGAAAAGGAAGACCTTCTACAGCATCTGGAATATGTTATAGCAGTGCTAAGATGCCTAGGGTATTCTGTGAACGAAATAAAGTCCAGTCTAGTACCCTCTCAAGACATGTGCTTTCTGGGTGTGAGACTGAATACAGCAGCCCAGATGGCCTTTTTAACCCCGGACAAACAAAAGAGTCTATCACTTTACTTCCATCAGCTATCTCATCAGTCCGTGCTGACTGCAAGGACAGTCCTTCAAGCATTAGGGTTCATGGCATCTTGTATTCTGGTGCTTCCCAATGCCAAACTGCATATGAGGAAGCTACAATGGTATCTCAAAATGTATGGACACAGCACTGCCAGGATTTGGACACTGTCATTCAAATAATACCTTGCCTTCAAAAGAATTTTGTGGTGGGCTCAGGAATGTCACCTAAACAAGGGACTCTCTGTGACCCGACCAGAGGCGAGTCAGATTTTAACGACAGATGCCTCGGACATTGCTTGGGGAGCTCATCTAAATGGAAAGTGGATACAAGACAAGTGGCCTGCCAGACTACAGCATCTACATATCAACATGAAGGAGATGTTAGCAGTCCAGTTTGCATTAATGGCTTTCAAGGAGTTACTTTTTCCAGGGCAGGTGTTGATTCTAACAGACAACACAACTGTCATGTGGTACATCAACAAGCAAGGGGGAACACATTCTTATCCACTATGCAGGCAAGCAATGATTTTATGGGAGACTGCGCTAAGCTTGCAACTAACTCTTCAGGCAAGGTTTCTGCGGGAGCACAGAACTCCTTAGCAGATGTGTTAAGCAGACAAATCATGGATCCCCACAGTGGAAACTGGATCTTCATGTATTTCAGAAATTGACAGTGTCATGGGGAACTCCAGACATAGATCTGTTCGCTTCTCCACTAAACCACCAGCTGCCAAAGTTTTGCACAAAGGGGTTTCATCACACAGCTTGGAAAGTGGATGCTCTGTCTTTCAGTTGGAAAAACCTTCATGTGTATGCCTTTCCACCTCTGCCTCTTCTTCCAAAGGTGCTGTTAAAAGTCAGACAAGACAAGCCAAGGATGATTTTGATAGCTCCAGATTGGCCTCGCAACACTGGTACCCACTACTAAGGAGTCTGGTAAGGAAGCCTCCATGGCCTTTACCTTTGATTCCTCATCTGTTATCTCAGAAGGACGGTCATCTGCTCAATGTCAAGCTTCACTCTCTTCATCTAACAGCCTGGCATATTCTGTGTTGAAACACAGCAGGTCTCAACTTCCTCAACAAGTTTTAAATGTGATTATGGAGGCTAGAAGACCTAGTACAAGGAAAGTGTACGCATGAAAATGGAAGAGATTTTTGTTTTGGAGTACAGCAAAGAATTTGGAGATTTCTGAGCCTAATTTGAGTGTGGCTCTTCAATATCTTACTGAGTTATTGGACAAAGGTTTGTCCTTCTCTTCCATTAAGATTCATGCTGCAGCAATTTCAGCTCACTATGATTGTGACCCACCATTGTTTTCGCATCCTTTGTTCAAGCAGTTTCTTAGAGGGGCAAAGAATATAAGACCCCCACATAGAGCTCCTACTCCTGCTTGGCATCTCAATTTTGTGTTGGAAAAACTTACTCTACAACCTTTTGAGCCTGCGGCTACTGCTGAATTGAAATACTTGTCATGGAAGACTGCTTTTCTGTTGGCTATTACTTCTGCAAGAAGGGTGTCTGAGTTGCAGGCCCTTATGGCAGTAGAGCCCTTTTTGATTTTCCATAAGGATAGGGTATCATTACGTACTAATCCTTCCTTTATGCCTAAGGTGGTTTCTAGTGTGGCTTTAAACCAAACTATTCATTTGCCTACTTTTTATGCAGACCCCCAAAATAAAGGGGAAAAGATTTTGCACACTTTAGATGTACACAGGCAATTGCGTTATTATTTAAGCAGGACTAAGGATTTTAGGCAGTCTCAGCAGTTGTTTGTTTCTTTTGCTTTGAGCTCGCAGGGCAAGCCTGTGTCAAAACAAACTATTTCTAGGTGGATTGGGTTTTGCATTGCATTTTGTTATTCCCATCATGGCAAGGAGATTCCAGCTGGGATTAGGCCTCATTCCACTAGGGCTACTGCCACTTCAACAGCATTTCTAAGGGGGGTGGCAACTAAGGATATTTTGGAGGCAGCTACTTGGAGTTCAGTGCATACTTTCTCTAAGCATTATCACCTTCCTATCTACTCTAAGTCTAGGGCTGGTTTTGCCACAGCTGTTTTGCAAGGCATGTTGTCAGCTCCTCCTACTTTATGATTTGCCAGCCTCCCTTACCTCTGCTTTGGGATTCTACCCAATAGTAAGGACTGCAGCAATGTGGAACGAAGAACATAGTACAGTTTTGTACCTACCATAAATGTAGATGTTCGAGGATCCACATTGCTGCAGTCCAATTTACCCTCCCTCCTTCCCCTCTGTGTTTAGGGGTGGTTGTGTAGGTGAGGTTATATGCTGATATTTTTGTATATATTTTTGTATATATTGTACATATTTGTGGTGCAGGTATTTTGGGCCTTGTCTTTTTAGGGTCTTCTGACATCTGGGGCAAGAAAAGACTGAGGATATGACGTCGGTCATGCGCATTAGTACCCTGACGTACTGACGTCAGTCTAATGCGCCCTGACCGACGTCAGCCATATACTCTGGTATTCGGGCCGACTGGACAGCGGACTACCCAATAGTAAGGACTGCAGCAATGTGGATCCTCGAACATCTACATTTATGGTAGGTACAAAACTGTACTTTTGCACTGAATCTATCTGCCAGGATGTTGGCAATATCAGTAGGTTTAGTATATTTTGTGCTATTTTGCAGTAGTTCAGTGCATATCTGTGAGTTGCCACTTAGATTCTTAACATAGCTAAAGAAGGCTTTGTGGTTATCTTTTGAATCCTTGGCTATTTTTTTTTTCAAAGTTAGCCTTGGATGATTTCATGAGGGACCTCAGTTTCTTACTGATACTGGTCAGGGATGTCTTTCCTTCTTGGGATTAACTTCTGCCAGACAAGTGTCTGCATTGCAGGCCATTATGGCTTGTCCTCCTTTACTTCTGCCAGACACGTGTCTGCAATGTAGGCCGTTATGGCTTGTCCTCTTTTTTTGATTTTTCATGCAGATGAAATGTCCTTGTGCACTAACCCTTCTTTTATGCTGAAGGTGGTTAATGAGGTGTCATTTAATCAGTCTATTAGTCTGCCTACCTTTTTCCCTGTCTGCAAACTGACAGTGAGAGGGTGCTGTATATAGGTTCATAGTTTTATAGGTGTTTACCAGGCTAATGACCACAAAGGCCTTTTTAATCCTAGCCATGCATCCCAAATCTCTGGCAAGTTCTGATACCCTTTATAAGTGTAAGGATGGGCTTGGGGGATGAACCATTTACAGGTTACCTGTGTCCATTAGAGACATACGTGCCAAACCAGGGATGAATTCCTGATTTTCCATCCTAGTGTCCAAGTTGCTCTTGAATTGGGTTAGGGGGGAACTCTGCTTCACATGGGTGTGGAGCCTGTTCCATAGACAGGGTAGTCTCTGGGATACATACCTCTCTCTCCAGCAGGTCCTATTTATATCACATGTGAGGTTTAAGTCTTTAGAACAGGTAATTCTGGTGCTGTTTTGTGGATATGCAGGTCCATCAGAGTGGGGTCTGACAATTCCCTGTATGCCAGGTATAGATCTCCCCTAAATAGCCTGTAGGAGACAGAATACAGGGATAGGGCCTTGAGGAGGTCTGCGTAGGACATATTACTTGCATCCTGTATTCTTTTAGTGAGGAACCTCTGTGGATGTTCCAATTGTTGGATATGCCTGGTTAGATACATACCAAAGGGGGCATTGTACTCAATGATAGCTCTGATGAATGCCAAATACAGTGGAACAATGACTTTCTTGGACTTAGATGCCATACCTTTGTTTAAAAGTTGCGCAACATAGAATGATTTCTTCACCACTGTAGACATGTGATGATCAAAGGCTAGATTACTATCTGTGTGTGTCCCTAAGTCCCTGACTGTTGGGTCAACTCTAAGGGCTGTGTTGTCACTACGATAGTTACCAGGGATGGATGACTTCCCTAAGGATGCTATTATGCACTTCTTTGGGTTTAGTTTTAGTCCATGACTCTGACACAAGTTGTTTCTGTGTCAGCCCCTCCTGAGAAAGTGCGTCTTTGTGTGCGCGCGTCTGTGTGACTGACTGTGTGTGTCCCACAGGCACATGTGTGAACAGAATTCTAACTGTCTTCTGTAGTAGTACTGTTATAGGAACAGCTTTTTTTGTTTAAAATGCAGGTTAGATTTAGGGACAGGGTAATCATATGTTACTTTTGTGGAGCAAGGAGGCTTTGCTGGTTGCAATGGAGCCAGTGATCCAAAAACTCTTATACAGCCATAAACCAAATAGCCCAGCTAATACTAGGACCATAGATATAAATCCACCCAAAATTAATGCATATGGTGAAGGTACATATTTATAACACAGTGCTTACTCGCGTCTCTAGAACAAAGTCTCTAACCTAAACAGTGTGACACACTGTCTGCCTTTACAAAGGATAACTGAGTGAGTATTCATAAATTCACCCCTGGTATGAATGGCCTGGCCCTTCTTGAAAAGGGATGAAAAGCTTAAGGGTGGGCACTGGCAAAGGGGAAATGTAACTCCTATGAACCCATGACATATGATTAAGTCACATCCCTGTATGTATGTATGAACCCATGACAGTATGTCAGGAATCTCAATGGCAACACTCAGATCTGCTCTGAGTTACAGCACAATGGCACTAAATATACAGAACCAACTGATATTGCCAACATCCTGGCAGGTAGGGTCAGTGCTAACTTTACCCCCTCTCACCCCCTAAAAATCTCTGTACCGGAAGAATGCAAAGTTCCTGTAATCACGGCTCCTCGGGTAAAAACCACACTCAGCAAAGCCAAGAACACAACATCCATGGGACCTGACAACATCCCAGGCTGCTTTCTACACGAACTACAGAATGAACTGGCACCCCATCTAAGTACCATGTTCAATCATAGCCTCACCTCAGGCTTTGTGCCCACTGAATGGCACACCACAACAGTTGTCCCACTCCACAAAGGGGGAGCCACGAAGGACCATGGGAACTACCGCCCCATTAGCCTGATGAGCCTGGTTTGCAAGGCCATGGAATGTATCATCGTGGAACTCATAAACAAAGACATTGGTAATCTCCAAACTCTGGACCCCACCCATTCCGGGTTTGTAAAAGGCAGATCATGTCTCCTAAACCTGATAGACGAGGGTAAGGTGGTTCACACAGCCTATCTAGATCTCGCCAAGGCTTATGACACCATTCCCCACTCTGGAATTATAGATAAACTCATTAAACTAGGTATAAATCCCTATGTCACAAGATGGGTTGCCAACTGGCTCACTAACGGAACCCACACTGTGAAAGTAGCGGACTCCAAATCAGACTTCAGACCAGTGACAAGTGGAGTACTACAGGGTTCAGTCCTGGGTCCTCTCCTGTTTGCTATCTACTTCTCTGAAGTACAGGCTAACACAGAAGGTCTTTGGATAACGAAGTTCGCAGATGACTGCAAACTAGGAGCCATAATCAAAACTCCTAATGATGTGGACGTCCTACAAAAGGGCCTCACTGAGACAGATGCCTGGTGTCAAAGCCATGGCCTCAAGCTCAGTGCCAAAATGTGCATTGTCATCCCCTTTGGTAAAAACTATGTACCCATGAACTACCTACCCCACATAGGCAGTAGTCTATTTAACACCGAAAGTGTGATGAGACCTGGGGACACAGGTGGACAGTAGTCTCTCCTTTGATAATCACGTCGCCACAGTGGTCAGGAAATCCTTCTACATGGCACACCTCATCACAAAAGGCTTCTCATCCAGAAAAAAGAGGTCATTGTTCCCCTCTATTCATCACTCATTAGACCCATTATAGAGTACAATGCCCCTTTTGGTATGTAATGGGATGGGACGGTTGCCTAATGGTTAACGTGTTTTCCTTGCAAACACAAGATGCAGGGTTTGAGTCTCACAAGGGATAATTGGCTAGGCTTAAAATGGCTCACAAGGGCAGTTAGCTAAGTACTAACCTATGAACCTATGTACCTCACAAGACATCTACAACAACTGGAAAGGCCGCAGAAATACCTCACAAAGAGGATTACTGGCCTCAAACAGATGCCCTATGCAGACCATCTCAAAAAACATCAGCTTTACTCCATCGCATATCGCCTACTCAGAGGCGATCCCTGCCTAACATACAAAGCTATGTCAAACCCAGAACTGTTGGACATGTTCCACTTAAAGAAATCCCAATCCCTCCGAGCTACACGCTCTAGGGACCTAAACCTTGTCACCACAATAAACAGAACATGCTGGAGGGATAGATTCCTGTCCCAGAGACTTCCCATACTCTGGAACAGACTACCTATGTAAGTCAAACAGAGGTCCTCATTAGCACTCTTCAAGAAAAATCTTGATGATTGGATGGGAAATAGGAAATTCAAGCCAGGGATCACTTCTGTGACTTTGCTCGACAGGGGCACAGGAAAATAATTTTCTTGAGTGGCAAATGCCAGGGTACCTTTTGGCTAGGTTTATATAGGCCTTAGGGCCAATAGCCTAGTACCTACCTATGAACATATGACTAAGTCATATCCTTGTATGGAAGCAGAGTTACTGGGCATAACATGCTTAGGCCTGTTTTCCTGGTGACTGTTGGGTGACCTGCATGGACTTGCAGTATGTGGGAGTGGAGAAGGAGTATACGCTACCTTGTCTGCACTGAAGGATGAGGTCTTTGACAGTGTGTCAAGAAGTCTTTGACAAAAGGTGTGTGCATGGTATTTTTACAGGCAGTATGTGCACTGGTGAGTGTATTTCAAGACAACGTTTATATGACTACAACATAAAAAAGTACATCAGCCAAATACTTTAATGTACTTTTTGCTTTTGTGTTTCAGGCCATCTTGAGATGCCAGTTTCTGTAAGCTTAACCCAACTCGTACAGTTAGAGGTTTTCGTTCTTGCAGGGAAAGTGCATCAGTAAAATGAATGTGTTTCCTCTCATGCATCCTGTATTTCTCATCTCTCCTCTTGGGTAGCTGATATTTGTGGTTCCACAGATTTTCACTGAAATTATTTTTCACATCTGTTCCAAATGTGTTACAAGCCTATAGATATGGCACTTACAAATGTATACATAGTTTTATTATCATTTTCTGCAGATATCAATCTCCACTGAAATTTCAGCTTCTTCAAATTTGCACATTCACTACAATGTTGACTAAATATATAAAAATAGTTATATAATTCTCAGGTTGTGATAACAGAAGCCTGAGTCATTTAGTTTGCATAGTAATTATTCTAAAATCTCTGCAGTCATCCTTGGCTTTTTGTTAAGTACTTTTGATCTTGGACATACTGGATCAAACAATGGGCGTCAGCAGAGGTGAAAATGGTCATGTCCATCTTAATGAGGTGCTAAGTGCATTGATATTGACTTTCATTTCATTGAGTGAGATGTTTAAATGCTGAGCTGTTTAAATTCTCTTATGCATTTCAATGTATGTATTTATCTGAATGTGTGTTAACCAGTGTAATCTATTCACGCATTCATTACAAAGTAGTAAACTCAGATATTGTCTAGGTGCATCATGTGGAGAGAAAATACTTGGCTTAATTGTTTGGGGGTGGGTATGCTGTTTTATGAAATAATGTGTGTGTGTGTCGCTTTCTGCAGAATTTGCTCAGCTGTGGAACTGACAGGCATAAGGGAATGTTGGACGAGAGGTTAGTGCAGGCTTTTTTAACTACATTACTCCTTTTTTAAGAATTTTACTTTTTGTGGTTGGTGACAGTGGGATTATAAATGACAGTCATAATTTGCTATAGATGACTTGAATTTTGAAGTAAATTTTACAGATAATAGGTTCATAGGTGTGTACTAGACTAATGGCCATGGAGCCTTTGCAAGCCTAGCCCATAGGATTACCCTGGTATCATGCCACCTGACCTTACTTCCCGGTGCCTCTGTTGAGTAGAGCCACTGAAGTGATCCCCGGGGTGAATTTTCTATTTCCCATCCACTCATCAAGATTTCCCTTGAAGAGGGCCAGTGAGGTGCTCTGCTTGAAATGTATGTTGTCTGTTCCATAACATGGGCAGTCTCTGGGTTTATGAACTTGTCCCTCCAGCATGATGTCCTTCATGGATGCATCTGCAGTCATAACAACTGGGTTGTCCTGTCGTCAGGCAGCCCTTCAGTCGGCCGGATTCCAAAGTCCGGGTCCGGCTTCGGCTGATGTCGCACTTCACCCGACGTCATCTCTGTTGGTCTTCGGGTATAAAGGCATCAGCCGACGCCATTTTCCTCAGTCTTTCTTGCCGCGTGGCGCCCGAAGCAGAAGCTGTTCGCAAGTGCCGGTCGGTCGGATCCAGAGATTACTTCGAAGACTTCTAAAGCTAAGTACCCCGTTGGGGACTCTTTCTTGCCTCAGCCGATGTCAGAAAAAGTTAATAATTGTTTAACCTGTGGGAAACAAATACCTCATAAAGATTTCCACTCTTATTGTCTGCCTTGTCTAGGCCCAGCCCACGACGTAGCAGCCTGTTCGGCCTGTGCTTCTTTCAACCGACGAACGCTTAGGCGTCGGTCGGAGTTTGCTGAACAGTTTTTCGGTTCTGATTTTGCATACATTATGCCGTCGGATCCTCCGGCTACCCAATCTGCCAAAAAACGCAAAGATAAAGACCGACACTCGCGGTCCGCGGTTTCAGCCGAAACCATGGTTAAGCAAACCGCGAGTGTCTCGGTTTCGGCCGAAACCGAGAAAACTGATCAAACTACAGCTGAATCTATCTCTCCAACTGAGGCCCCTGCTACCACTCTTGAATCGGCCTCAGAAATTTTATCCACTACGGTGGTTGCCACTGATTTATCAGACACCATTCCCTTGGATGTCTCTACCCCAGCACGTGGTGCTGCTAGGCCTCCAGCAGCCATGTCCATTAAGGCCTTCGCCAGGGCTAAAGCAGCCAAGACTACTAAAACAGTGCCTGTTAAACCCCCTACAACCAGGCCCTCCTCTAGTTCTCAAATGCTTACTCTGGCAGAAGATTTAATTTCATTAATTAGAGGATCTCAATCTCACCCAGACAGGGCCTCTCAGCCCCCAGAGAAGAGGCCTAGGGCAGAGCCCCCTGAGCCAGTGTCCTCTGATGATTCTGCCGATGAATCAGACATAACTGACCAGCCAGAGGCTCCTTTCTCCAATTTTGAAGACTCTGATGCTGAAGAATCCATTCCAGCTGCTTCCCCACCAGAAGAATTCTCCTTTGGGGAAACCTTACATGCCATGCGAGAGCAGTTCCAATGGCAGCAACAGGATTTTTCAGACTCCAGAAAAAGACTTAGGACCTTTCTGCACCTTCCACAGCACAGGCCCTTAGCTATACCTCCTGTTCTCTCTGTGGTGGATGATGCTTTCAATGATGTCTGCTCCGCACCAGATTCTTTACCCCCAGCCCCTGCCAAACCAGACAGATTTTACAGGGTGCCAGACACTCATCACCACCTTTACAAGGCCCCACTTGCAGACCCCGAAACTATATCCCAGGGTCCAAAGGCAGTAGCCGCGACCATAGCTAAAAACCCTATTCCTTCTGAAAGGGAAGCAAGGTCATTAGACAGATGGGGCAAAAAGGTCTACACTTCAGCTACTCTCTCAGCTAGAGCTTTAAACTGTCAGTTTCACATGATACAATACCAAGAGTTTATGCTTGACCAGTTAACTAAAAAGCTAACCACTGATGAATCTCTTGATAAGAAATATGTATTAGAAATGGTAAATAACATACAACAGGTTAGTAACCATTCCTTAAAATGTGGCTATGATGCACTGGAGGCTTCATTTAGATCAGCCATAACTGGCACAGTGATAAGAAGACATGCATGGCTAAAGGAGCAAGCTTTACCGGATCATGTTAAAGCTAAGTTGCTAGATGCTCCTATGGATAAGACAAGTTTGTTTGGTACACCTGCCCAGCAGGTTATAAAGAAAATGGAAGAAAAGGCAAAATCTGTTCAAATGGTTAAAGATTTCTTGCAGGTTCAACCACCAAGGTTTAGCAGGAACTGGCCTGCCAAAAATTGGTCCTTTCCTGACTCCACAAGATCTCAAAGGGGCAGGAATAGACGTTCCAGAGGCAGAAACCAATCCAGAGGAGGTGCCTACAGAGGACGACAGTGGCAAGGTAACAACAGAGGCACAGACACAACCACTGCCACTACATCAACACAACCACAGTGACTTAACCCTAAATCCGCCTACCAGGGAACAAATAGCAGCTCCTCTAGGCGGAAAGTTAACCTTATTTTCAAAGAACTGGCACTATATAACAAAAGACAAGTGGATTTTACAAACCATAGATCAAGGTTACGGTTCCACTTCCACACTTTACCAGTCAAAAGAGGAATGCCAAATCTACCTCCAAATCAAAAACAGAGGCTCTACAACAGATAATGCAGTTAGCAAACATGAGAGCTGTGGAAAGAGTGCCAACAGCAGAGCAAGGAAAGGGTTCTACTCCAGACTATTCCTAGTTCCAAGAAAGGAAAAAGTTGGAGACCAATTCTCGACCTGTCCACCTTAAATACATACATCATTGTCCCAAAATTCAAAATGCTGACCCTACAGCAACTTCTTCCCATGCTGGGCAAGGAGTGTTGGCTGGTAACTCTAGATCTCAAGGAGGCATACCTGCACGTCCCCATTCGACCAATCTGCAGAAGATACCTCAGATTTCTTGCAGGATCAGAGCACTATCAATTCTCAACATTGCCCTTTGGCTTATCTACTGCCCAGAGTATTCACAAAATGCCTGGCATCAGTAATCGCCATTGCAGACTACAGGAATTCAAATTTACCCATACCTGGACGACTGCCTGCTACAAGGGACAACAAAAGCAAGCTGACAACAGATTTACAAAGGGTCATTTACTTGCTACAAGCACTGGGATACACAGTCAATTTACAAAAGTCAAGGCTGATACCATCCCAAACAAGGACATTCTTAGGCTGAATTGGACACAGTAAAACAAATGGCATTCCTAACTACAGAAAAACAAAAGAACTCCCTCTTTACTTCTTGGCACTAACAAAACTGAACAAGTTAACAGCAAGAAAAGTACTGCAGGCCTTGGGCTTCATGGCATCATGCATAATCTTGGTCCCATTTGCCAGACTACATATGAGAAAACTACAGTGGTACCTAAAGAATTTATGGTCCCAACACAGACACAGCCTAGAAACAGAAATCCCACTCATTCCATGCTTAAAACAGGAGTTCCTATGGTGGGCTCAGGCATGCCAGTCAAACCCAGGGCTACCCTTTCGCAGATGTCAAGCAAGCCAGACCATCACAACAGATGCTTCAGACCTAGGATGGGGGGCCCACATGCTGGACAAATGCGTGCAAGGAATTTGGACACAGGATCAACTTCACCTGCACATCAACCTAAAAGAAATGCTGGCAGTAAAACTGGCAATCTAAAAGTTCAGACCATTTCTCAAAGAGGGCCATTTGATGATAAGGACAGACAACACCACAGTCATGTGGTACATCAACAAACAGGGAGGCACTCATTCATACCCCCTATGCAGAATGACTTTGGAGCTGTGGACCCTGGCACTCAGCTACAACATCCAGTTACAGGCAATATTTGTACCGGGAAAAGAAAATACTCTAGCAGACATATTAAGCAGAACCACATCGGATGCCCACGAATGGAAGCTGCACCCGGACATCTTCAAGACCATCTCAAAGAAATGGGGAATGCCTCAGATAGATCTAGTCGCATCACCTCTCAATCACCAGCTCAAACAATTCTGCACAAGGACATTCCACCCACTAGCATGGAAAGTGGATTCGCTCTCCTTCAGCTGGAAAGGCCTAACAGCATATGCATTCCCACCTCTTCCCTTGATACACAAAGTATTACTAAAGATCAAGGAAGAACGTCCAAGGATAATCCTGATAGCTCCAAACTGGCCAAGACAACACTGGTACCCACTGCTGAGGAGCATGTCTCGGAACAATATGTGGCCCCCTGATGCCTTTGATGTTAACTCAGAACAACTACAGCATCATACATCCAAACCTAAAAACGTTGCAACTGACTGCATGGAGCATCACATAGCAGCAACTAATCCAGAACTTTCCCAAAGAGTTAAAGACATTATTCTTGAAGCACGCAGACCTTCAACAAGAAGGAACTATGCTGGAAAATGGAAAAGGTTTGTCATTTGGAGTACTGAAAGAGGAAAAGATGTGTCAAACATAGATATGCCTAACATTCTGGAGTATCTGGCCGAACTTCTTCATTCAGGCCTGTCCTACTCCTCCATCAAGATACATGCATCAGCTATTTCAGCAGAATACAGCTTTGATCCACCTGTTTTTTCGCACCCTTTGCTCAGGCAGTTCCTCAGAGGAATCAAGAATGTAAAACCTCCAAGGAAACCACCATTACCAGCTTGGGACTTAAACTTTGTGCTAGAAAAGTTGACACTATCACCCTTTGAACCAGCAGCAACAGCAGACCTACAACACCTGTCATGGAAAACTGCTTTCCTACTGGCAATTACTTCAGCAAGGAGGGTTTCAGAACTACAGACCTTAATGGCAGTACAACCCTTCCTAATCTTCCACCAAGATAGAGTGTCCATGAGGACTAATCCTACATTTATGCCTAAGGTGGTATCCAGAGTGTCTTTAAACCAGGCAATCCACCTACCTACCTTCTTTCCCAACCCACAAAACAGAGGGGAAAGAATACTGCATACCTTGGATGTACATAGACCGCTACGCTACTACTTGGACAGAACAAAAAGTAGCAGAAAGACTGACCAACTTTTTGTAGCCTATGCAACAGGAAGGGAAGGAAAAGCTATTTCCAAACAGACAATCTCCAAATGGATAGGAAATTGCATACGATTCTGTTACTCCTTCCATGGAAAACCAATTCCACAGAACATAAGACCTCATTCTACAAGGGCAACAGCCACTACCACAGCCTTCTTACGAGGAGTGGCAACCAAAGACATTATTGAGGCGGCTACTTGGACCTCCGTGCATACATTTGCCAAGCATTATAATTTGCCTCTATATTCCAGATCCCGAGCAGGGTTTGCCACTGCTGTACTGCAAGGGATCCTAAACACACCATAATCTAGTTTTATCCTCCTCCCCTAGTTGGCTATGGTATTCTACCCAGTTGTTATGACTGCAGATGCATCCATGAAGGACATAGTACAGTTTTGTACCTACCATAAATGTAGATGTCCGAACTGGATAGCATCTGCAGTCAGGATTACCTCCCTCCTTCCCCTCTGTGGTACTCCTAGGGTGTTTACCCTCCTAATAGCTAGCTGGTGGGGGGGAGTCTTTTATGGTGTATTTGTTTGTATATATGTACATACATGCTTATTTTTGTGTTTACCTCTACCTTTTTGGAAACATTGGCATCTATCCAAATTTAAGCCTTCAAGAGGGCTACTGGCATCTGGGGCAAGAAACACTGAGGAAAATGGCGTCGGCTGATGCCTTTATACCCGAAGACCAACAGAGATGACGTCGGGTGAAGTGCGACATCAGCCGAAGCCGGACCCGGACTTTGGAATCCGGCCGACTGAAGGGCTGCCTGACGACAGGACAACCCAGTTGTTATGACTGCAGATGCTATCCAGTTCGGACATCTACATTTATGGTAGGTACAAAACTGTACTTTCTGTTGATTGTGGTAATGAGGTTGAGGTCTTTGGAGCTTGTGGTGCGGAGGGATTGGGATTTTTTTAGATGTAGCATTTCTAACAGCGCTGGGTCAGACATGCCTTTGTAAGTCAAGCAGAGATCACCTCTAACTAGGTGATATGAGACAGAGGAGAGTTGGAGTTTTTTGATTCTATCCATACAGGACAAGTGTTTAAGGCTTAGGATCCTCTTTGTGAGCTACTTTTGTGGCCTCTCCAGTTGTTGCAGGTGTCTATTGAGGTACATGCCAAATGGGGCATTGTACTCGATGACTGATCTAATGAGGGAAGAGTAGAGGGAGGCAATGACCTCTTTCTTCCTGGATGCAAAACCCTTAGTAATGAGATGTGCCACATAGAAGGACTTTCTGACCACAGTGGCAGTGTGGTGGTCAAAAGAGAGGTTGCTGTCAACCTGTGTTCCCAGATCTCTTGTAACGCCTTATGTGTTCAGTGGACTACCATCAGTGTGGTAATTCAAGGGAACTGGGGTTTTCCCAAGGGGGGTGATGACACATTTTTTGGCATTGAGCTAAAGGCCATGGATGTTCTTCATCTCACATTGCTGCAGTCCTTACACTTGGGTAGTCCGCTGTCCTCGGTCGGCCCGAATATCAAAGTATTAGGCTGACGTCGGTCAAGGCGCATAAGACTGACATCAGGACGTCAGGGTACAAATGCGCATGACCGACGTCATATCCTCAGTCTTTTTTGCCGCATGGTCCGATGCAGAAGCAGCGTTGCAAGTGCCGTTCGTTCTGAAATTTTTCAATTCGGAGTTTCAGACCGAGTCAAAGTTGGCTAAGTACCCGTTGGGGAATATTTTAGTTTTTCTTGCCTCAGTGGTTTACGGATGTCAGAAAAAGTGAATAACTGTATTTCTTGTGGGAAACAGATACCGCATAGAGATTATCATACTTTGTGTATTCCTTGTTTGGGGCCTGAGCACGACGTTGTTGGGTGTCGCTTTTGTGCTAGGTTCAATAAGCACTATTAGCGAAGGTTAGATTGTGCCAGGTTGGTCTTCGGAAGCGGTGCAATTATAATATGCCGTCGGATGCTCCGGCCGCTTCTTCGAAGAAGCGCAAAGACAAAGCAGCTAAGCCCAGGCAAGAAGAGTCGTCCGTACCGGACGCCGGTTCTTTAGAGGTGTCGGTGGAACCGGGGGTTCCGCCGGAGGTTTCTCTGGAGTCCCAGGGGGAGACTTTGTTATTGCAGGATGTGGCCTCTCAGGAGGCAGGTCAGGCTGAAGGGGCTTCTCAGGTTACTGTACTCCCTCCCTTCCTAGGGTGGTTAGGCCCTCTCCTTCTGTTTCCAAGGCTTCTCCCAGAGGCAGGCCAGGTTTAGCTTCTGTTGGTGTCACTCCTAGTTCATCAGGATCTGTGCCCAAGAAGCACATGCTTAAAATGGCAGAAGATTTAATTACTTTGATTAGAGGTTCTTTGCCCCCTCCTGATAAGAGGCCTAGGGTGGAACCAGAGTTGGGGAGTTTTGAGCAGGCTTCGGATGTTTCAGAGTCTTGACTGAAGACTTGCAGGAGTATTCTCCTTATTCTGATTCTGATGTGGATGATTCTACTCCTTCTGCTTCTCCTCCAGAGGATTTTTCTTTTTCAGAGACTCTTCATTCCTTGAGGGAACATTTTAAGTGGGAAGGTCAGGACTTCTCTGATTCCAGGAAAAGGCTTAGGGAATTTTTGTTTTTACCCCAACATAGGCCTTTGGCTATACCTCCTGTTCTGGATGTTGTGGAAGATGTGTTTGCAGAGGCTTCTCTTAATCCTGATTCTTTGCCTCCTGCTCCTGTTAATCCGGATAGGTATTACAGGGTGCCTGAAGCTCATAAATATCTTTTTAAGAGTCCTAGGGCGGACCCAGAAACTGTTAGTCAGGGGCCTAAGGGTGTCAAGGCTTCTGTTGTAAAAAATCCGGTTCCTCCAGATAAAGAGGCCAGGGCTTTGGATAGATGGGGAAAGAAAGTCTATACTTCTTCCACCTTAGCTATGAGGGCTTTGAATTGCCAGTTTCACATGTTGAAATACCAAAACTATCTACTTTCTCAATTGAAGTCTAAGGTAGATGCTCTGGCGGAAGGTATTGAGTGTAAAGAATTACAAGATTTGGTACATGATTCTGAACAGGTGGGTAAGCATTCTTTGCAATGTGGTTTTGATGCTGTACAGGCCTCGTCTAGGGTGGCTGCCACTGGGTCAGTTCTTCGCAGGCACGCCTGGCTGAGGGATCAGAATTTATCTGACCATGTTAAAACAAGGATTTTAGATGCTCCTTTACAGTCTGATGTGTTGTTTGGTTCACCTGTGGAGGCAGTCTTAAAGAAAATGGAAGACAAGGCTAAGTCTATGCAGACTGTTAAAGATTTTTTGCAGGTTCGGCCTCCGAAGTTTAGTAGGAATTGGCCTACCAAGGGGTGGACGTATCCTTCTTATGATTCCCAGTCTAGGGGTAGATCTAGACATGGTAGGGGCAGAGCTCAGGGCTTGTTCAGGCCTAGAACAGGGAGTTCACCTGCACAGTCTTCGGGTGAGGGCAGGGGTCAGTCCTTTCGTAAACAGGCCCAATGACCTACCTTTTCAGCTGCCAGAGCCTTCTCGTCTGGCAGCACCTTTGGGAGGAAGGTTGGCACTTTTCAAGGAAAATTGGAGTTTAATTACCCAGGACAGATGGGTATTGGATATCATACACCAAGGTTACAAGTTTTATTTCCATACCTTGCCTCCTTTCAAAGGCATGCCAGACGTTTCTCCTCAGCAAAGAATAGAGGCTCACAAACAAATTTCTCTGCTACTTCAAATAGGGGCCATACAGCCGGTCCCTCTGCCAGAAGTGGGCCTAGGATTTTATTCTCGCCTGTTCCTAGTACCAAAGAAGGGGAACACGTGGAGACCAATTTTGGATTTATCTATCCTCAACACTTATTTGGACATTCCCAAGTTCAAAATGTTGACGTTACAACAGCTTTTACCTCTGCTGGGCAAAGATCACTGGATGGTAACTCTGGATCTCAAGGAGGCTTACCTTCATGTTCCTATCAGACTAAGTTGCAGGAAGTATCTGCGTTTTGGCTGGGACTTCTCATTATCAGTTCTCTGCATTGCCCTTTGGCTTTTCTACTCGCCCAGAGTGTTCACGAAAGTTCTGGCTCCAGTGATAGCTTTCTTCAGGCTAAAAGGAATACAGATTTATCCTTATTTGGACGATTGCCTGATTCTGGCTCAAGGAAGGACGAACTTCTTCATCATTTGCAATATGTGATAGCAGTGCTAAGATGCCTGGGGTATTCTGTGAACGAAATAAAGTCCAGTCTAGTACCCACTCAGGACATGTGCTTTCTGGGTGTAAGACTGAATACAGCATCCCAGATGGCCTTTTTGACCCCGGACAAACAAAAGAATCTTTCCCTTTACTTCCATCAACTGTCTCATCAGTCCAGGCTGACTGCAAGGACAGTCCTTCAAGCCTTGGGGTTCATGGCATCTTGTATTCTGGTGCTTCCCAATGCCAAACTGCATATGAGGAAGCTACAATGGTATCACAAAAATGTATGGACACAGCACTGCCAGGATATGGACACTGTCATTCAGATAATACCTTGCATTCAAAAGGAATTTTTGTGGTGGGCTCAGGAATGTCACCTAAACAAGGGACTCTCTGTGACCCGGCCAGAGGCGAGTCAGATTCTAACGACAGATGCCTCAGACAAAGCTTGGGGAGCTCATCTAAATGGAAAGTGGATACAAGACACGTGGCCTGCCAGACTACATCATCTACATATCAACTTGAAGGAGATGTTAGCAGTCCAATTTGCATTAATAGCTTTCAAGGATTTACTTCTTCCAGGGCAGGTGTTGATTCTAACAGACAACACAACTGTCATGTGGTACATCAACAAGCAAGGGGGAACGCATTCTTATCCTCTATGCAGGCAAGCAATGATTTTGTGGGACACTGCTCTCAGTTTACAGCTAAATCTTCAGGCAAGGTTTCTGCCGGGAGCACAGAACTCCTTAGCAAATGTGTTGAGCAGGCGAATTATGGATCCCCACGAGTGGAAATTGGATCCTCATGTATTTCAGAAATTGACAGTGTCATGGGGAACTCCAGACATAGATCTGTTCACTTCTCCACTAAACTACCAGCTGCCAAAGTTTTGCACAAAAAGGTTTCATCCCACAGCCTGGAAAGTGGATGCTCTTTCTTTCAATTGGAGCAATCTTCATGTGTATGCCTTTCCACCTCTGCCTCTCCTCCCAAAGGTACTCCTAAAGGTCAGACAGGACAAGCCAAAGATGATTTTAATAGCTCCAGATTGGCCTCGACAGCATTGGTACCCATTACTGAGAAGTCTGGTACGGGAGCCTCCATGGCCTTTGCCTCGTTCTCCACACCTGCTGTCTCAGGAGAACAGTCATTTACTCAATGTCAAACTTCACTCTCTTCACCTAACAGCCTGGCATATTCTGTTTTGAACCCTGGAGGGTCTCAACTTCCACAGCAAGTTTTGAATGTTATTTTGGAAGCCAGAAGGCCTAGTACAAGGAAAATGTACGCAGATAAATGGAAGAGATTTTTATTTTGGAGTGCAGCAAAGGAATTTGATGTTTCTGAGCCTAATTTAAGTGTGGCTCTTCAATATCTTACTGAGTTACTGGACAAAGGTTTGTCCTTCTCTTCTATTAAGGTTCATGCTGCAGCAATTTCTGCTCACTATGACTGTGACCCACCATTGTTTTCTCATCCTTTGTTCAAGCAGTTTCTTAGAGGGGCAAAGAATATAAGACCCCCACGTAAAGCTCCTATTCCTGCTTGGGATCTCAATTTTGTGTTGGAGAAACTCACTCTACAACCTTTTGAGCCTGCAGCTACTGCCAAGTTGAAATATTTATCATGGAAGACTGCTTTTTTGTTGGCCATTACCTCTGCAAGAAGGGTTTCTGAATTACAGGCCCTTATGGCGGTTGAGCCTTTCTTAATTTTCCATAAGGATAGGGTATCTTTGCGTACTAATCCTTCCTTTATGCCTAAAGTGGTTTCTAGTGTGGCTTTAAACCAAACTATTCATTTGCCTACTTTTTATGCAAATCCCCAAAATAAAGGGGAAAAGATTTTGCACACTTTAGATGTACACAGGCAGTTGCGATATTATTTGAGCAGAACTAAAGGGTTCAGGCAGTCTCAGCAGTTATTAGTTTCTTTTGCTTTGAGTTCTCAGGGCAAGCCTGTGTCAAAACAAACTATTTCTAAGTGGATTGGGTTTTGCATTGCGTTCTGTTATTCCCATCATGGTAAGGAGATCCCAGCTGGGATTAGGCCTCATTCCACTAGGGCTACTGCCACTTCGACAGCTTTTTTAAGGGGTGGCAACTAAAGATATTTTGGAGGCAGCTACTTGGAGTTCAGTGCATACTTTCTCTAAGCATTATCACCTTCCACTTTACTCTAAATCTAGGGCTGGTTTTGCCACTGCTATTTTACAGGGCATTTTGGCAGCTCCTGCTGCTTTATAGTTTTGCCATCCTCCCTTACCTCTGCTTTGGGATTCTGCCCAAGTGTAAGGACTGCAGCAATGTGAGATGAAGAACATAGTACAGTTTTGTACCTACCATAAATGTAGATGTTCGAAGATCCACATTGCTGCAGTCCAATTTACCCTCCCTCCTTCCCCTCTGTAGTTAGAGGCGGTTGTGTGGGTTGGGTTGTAAATATTGTGTATATTGTATATATTGTACATATTATTAGTGCAAGGGTGGTTGGTTGGTTGTTTGCTGTCTTTTGGTTTTGACCTTTCTTCTTAGGGTCTTCTGACATCTGGGGCAAGAAAAGACTGAGGATATGACGTCGGTCATGCGCATTTGTACCCTGACGTCCTGATGTCAGTCTTATGCGCCTTGACCGACGTCAGCCTAATACTTTGATATTCGGGCCGACCGAGGACAGCGGACTACCCAAGTGTAAGGACTGCAGCAATGTGGATCTTCGAACATCTACATTTATGGTAGGTACAAAACTGTACTTTCTGACATCAGTCTTTGGTCTCATTGAGGCCTTCCTGTAGGATGTCAACATCACTTGGGGAGTTAATAATAGCTCCTAACTTGCAATCGTCTGTGAACTTCATCAGTCAGAGTCCCTTTGTGTTGGCCTAGACTTCAGAGAAGTAGATACCAAACAGGAGAGGACTCAGGACGGACTCCACTTATGACTGGTCGGCAGTCTGACTTGGAGTCAGCTACTTCCACACTTTGGGTTCTATCTGTGAGCCAGTTTGCAACCCACCTAGTGATATAGGAGTATGCCTAGCTTTGTGAGTTTTTCTTTGATTCTCGAGTGGGGAATGGTATCAAAGGCCTTGGCCAGATCAAGGTAGGCTGTATGAACCTCCTTGCCTTCATTCACAGCTCTGGTAACTGACTCAAAGGTCAACCGAGTTGAGCAGGCATGATCTTCCTGTCACAGAACCAAACTATGTAGGATCCAGAGTTTGGAGATTTCCTATATCATTATTTATTAGGTCAATGATGATTCGTTCCATAGCTTTGTATATCAGACTCGTCAGGCTAATGGGGCAATAGTTCCCGGGGTCTGTAGTTGCTCCTCCTTTGTGGAGAGGGATGACTGTAGCAGTGCACCATTCGGTGGGGACAAAGCCTGAGGTGAGGCTATGACTGAGCAGGGCATACAGGTGTGGTGCCAGTTCACTCTGTAGTTCATGCAGAACACAGCCAGGGATATTGTCAGGTCCCATAGAAGCTGTATTCCTGGCCTGGACAGTGCTGTTTTAACCTGTGCAGCAGTAATACTGGGTGACTGGCAATCTACTGGTATTGTGATTGGTCCTTTGGTGGGTGCTCTGGTATGGCTTCTGTTAGTCATCTGATAGCCGATCTTCCAAAAAAATGCAAAGATAGGGACAGAGACAGACCACACTGGACTAGGCCTCTGACGACACTACTGTTAAAACAGTCGTCGGTTCTCTGGCATCCAGTGAGGTGCTTTCGCAGCCCCTGTTGTCTGCAAATATTCCAACGCAGGCCTCTACTGAGACCCTTTCGGGGTCTGGCTTGCCGCATGCTCCTTCTTCATCTATTGATCCGGTGGTCATCTCTACTTTTGATGGGTCTGGAGCCACTTCACAGGCACCAGCTTCCGAGGAAAGCATTCACTCTACCGATGTTAGGCCCAAACCAGTGTCTTCTCTTCCGACTACCGCTGTGGCCAAGCCACCCAAGTCCTTTCGTCTTGCCAGTAGATCTACCCTTCGGAAACCCTCGCAAAGGCAGGCTCCAGCTACCGCTCCTCTGCCACAGGCCCAAATGCTTAAAATGGCTAACTACCTTTTATCTCTTATTAGGGGCACTCAACACACTTTGTCCAAAAGGAAAATGGATGTGCCACCTGAAGTTTTATCTGACTCAGATTCTGAGCCATCTGATATTTCTGGCAAAGAAGACGACGAGATGCAGGCCCTCTCCGCATATGAGGATTCTGATGTAGAGGAATCTGTTACTTTAAGCCTCCCCTCCGGAGGACTTCTCTTTTGGGGACACTTTGCATACCCTCAGGGAACATTTCAAATGGGAATGCCAGGACTACCTTCAATCCAAAAAGATTCAGTCCAAAAAGAGACTTGCAGAATTCTTGGATTTGCCTCAGCACAGGCCTCTAGCCATTCCCCCCTGTGTTAGAAGTTGTGGATGATGTATTCCTTGAGACTAGCATAAGCCCGGATTCAGCTCCCCCGGCTCTCAGGAAGCCTGACAGATACTACAGAGTACCTGACCCCCATAAATTCCTTTTCAGGAATCCATCTGCTGACCCAGAGGTGATCACTCGGGGACCCAAAGGGGTTAAAGCTACTGCTACTAAAAACCCTACACCTTTGGATAGGGAATGCAGAGCCCTAGACAGGTGCGGCAAAAATGTATATACTTCTGCTACCCTTGCTATCAGGGCACTTAACTGCCAGTTTCACATGCAAAAATATCAGCAGCACATTTTGGAAACTCTAAAGAAAACCGTGGCTACCTTCCCTGCCTTGGCAGAATCTAAGGATTTACAGGAATTAATGCATTCTGCCTGCCTAGTCACCAAGCATTCCTTACATTGTGGTTTTGATGCTCTAGAAGCATCATGCAGAGCAACAGCCACAGGATCTGTTATTAGGAGACATGCATGGCTTGGGGAGCAGCCCCTACCTGACCATGTTAAATCGAAATTACTGGATGCACCCCTGCACAAAGACAACCTTTTTGGTAATAAGGCAGAAGAGGTGCTTAAAAAGATGGAAGAAAAGGCTAAAGCTATGCAAACTGTTAAAGATTTCCTGCAAGTGCAGCCACCTCGTTTCAGCAGAGATCTCGGACCAGCAAGTCCTCCAGGGACAGCCTCAGACCTCTCTGAGAGCTAAACAGTGAACCTCCTCTACCCCCAAATCGGGGGTTTCTAAGCCACCCTCCTTTGGCAAAAACTCCCAATGACTCACCCCCAGGCCCCGCCACTTCTGCCTGCCCAGCCCTACCTCTTGGGGGAAGGCTCTCCTTGTACTCAAGCAACTGGAGCACCATAACCAGCGACCAGTGGGTCCTAAAAATAGTTTCTCAGGGATACAAATTCTCCTTCCACACCTTACCCACCTCCAAAGGGTACCCAGACCTTCCTCCAAAGCAGTGGGCAGAGGCAATGAAACTCATTTCCATCCTGATTTCCATGAAAGCAGTGGAACATGTTCTTGCAGAGGAAATTGGCCAAGGTTTTTATTCAAGACTATTCCTAGTTCCCAGAAAGTAGGGCACCTGGGGCCCCATTCTGGACTTATCCATCCTCAACACCTTTCTGGTGATACCAAAATTCAGAATGCTCACCCTCCAGCAGCTGCTGCCCATGCTTGCCAAGGACGCTTGGCTGGTCACGCTAGACCTCAAGGAGGCATACCTCCACATCCGCATCAGGAATGCATGCAGGACGTTCCTCCATTTCAGAGCAGGCTTGCAGCACTTTCAGTTCTCTGCACTGCCCTTTGGCTTATCTATTGCTCCCAGTGTGTTCACAAAATGTTTGGCACCAGCCATTGCATACTGCATGCAAAGAGGCATTCAAATTTTCCCTTACTTAGATGACTGCCTCATTCAGACAGACACTCAGGAAAACTTGATTCAGGACTTAACCTTTGTAAAAAAACTGTTCACCTCCCTGGAGTACACTATCAGTGAAAAGAATTCCTAACTATTACCCACCAAGAAATTTATTTTCCTGGGAGCAAGTCTGGACACAGCCTCCCAGATGGCATTACCTCACACCAGAAAAGCAAATGGCTCTTCCAACTTACTTCAGGCATCTGGCCACCAGGCCCCAGCTCACTGCAAGGAAAATTCTGCAAGCCCTGGGGTACATGACCTCCTGCATCCCTCTCATTCTATATGCCAGACTGCATATGAGGAAACTACAATGGTACCTAAACAGCCTCTGGTGTCAGCACTCACAGAATCTGGAATATCAACTACATATAATTCCCTGCAACAGAGCAGAGTTCCTTTGGTGGGCCACAGCCTGTTCAGAAAACAAGGGCTTACACTTCCAGCCCCCTCCCCCCTGCCACCCAGACACTCACCACAGATGTATCAGACTATGCCTGGGTGGCTCACTTGGACGGCAGATGCATTCAGAGGCTATGGAACCGTCAGCAACTCTCTACACATAAACCTAAAAGAGATGATGGTAGTGCACCAGGCCTTGTTGACTTGCAAACCCCTCCTCTCTCCAGGGACTCTCTTCATCAAGACAGACAGCACCACTGTGATGTGGTATATCAACAAACAGGGGGGAACCCATTCTTGCCCCCTGTGCAGGCAGGCCATGGCCCTCTGGTATATAGCAGCTTCCATGGGTCTGCACCTGATAGCTCAGTATCTTTCAGGCAAACTCAGTACTCTGGCGGATCAGTTGACAAGTCCTGGACCCTCACGAGTGGCAGCTCAGCAGGTCAATTTTTTCACAGATAATTCAAAAGTGGGGGATTCTAGAGGTCAACCTCTTTGCCTCTCCAAACAACCGTCTTCTCATCAAGTTCTGCACCAGGGAGCATCAGAGCAGTGCCTGGAGAGTGGATGCCCTCTCCTTCCCCTGGGCACTCCTCTCAGTCTATGCCTTCCCTCCCCTGCCCCTCCTACCAAAGGTACTGGTGAAATTAAGGGAAGAAAGCCAAGGGCCATCATCATAGCCCCAGACTGGCTCTGACAACACTGGTACCCCCTTGCTACAGAGCCTATCCCAGCTCCCCCCTTGGCACCTTCCTCAGATACCAAACCTTCTATCTCAAGGGGAAGGGAAATTTTGGCAACCGCAATTGCAGACTCTCAACCTGGCAGCCTGGCTTATAGCTTGAATCAGAACCAGTCTGCCCCCCTCAGCACACAGGTCTTGGAAGTGCTTCGTGAGGCCAGGTGCCCTAGTACCAGGAAGTCCTACGCAGGCAAATGGAAAAGGTTCTGCGCCTGGATTCAGACGAGAGGGACAAGCATGTCTCAGCTCTCCCTCCCCCTTATTCTGGACTACTTAGCTGACCTGCTTAACAGTGGCCTCTCCTTCTCTTCCATTAAGATTCATGCCTCAGCAATATCTGCTTATTGTAATACTGAGCAACCTATTTTTTCACACACCCCTGATTAAACAGTTCCTCAGGGGAGCCAATAACTTAAGGCCTCCCAGAAGGGCCCCCTACTCCGGCTTGGGACCTTAACTTTATACTGGAGAAGCTCACCCTTCCCCCTTTCAAACCAGCTGCCTCAGCAGACTTAAAATTCCTCTCCTGGAAAACTGCCTTCCTCCTGGTCATTACCTCAGCCAGAAGAGTCTCCAAGCTGCAAGGCCTCATGGCAGTTGAGCCTTTCATCATCTTCCATGCTGATAGTCACCCTTAAAACAAACATCTCCTTTAGGCCTAAAGTGGTATCTAGTGTGGCCCTCAGCCAGTCCATTCACCTACCCACCTTTTTTGCCAACCCTCAAAACTGGGTTGGAAGGATCCTGTACTCCCTAGATGTGCACAGACAACTCTGGTACTACCTGGATAGGACCAAACCTTTCAGAAAATCTGACCAGTTGCTGATTAGCTTTGCTTCAGGGGCAGAAGGCAAAGCCATCTCCAAACAAACCATCTTTAAATGGATAGCATATTGCATCCACTTCTGCTGCAAACACCATGGTAAGCCACCCCCCCCCCCATGGGGATTAGAACCCATTCCACTAGAGCAGCCTCCACCTTGGCTGCTTTCCTCAGAGGGATACCTACAAGAGACATTCTGGAGGCGGTCACATGGACATCTGTCCACACCTTTACTAAGCATTATCATCTGTCCCTTTTCTACAAGTCTATGGGCAGGGTTTGTCACTCTGGTGCTGCAGGGCATGCTAGCCAATCCTTAGCCATCTAGGCTGCCTCCACCCTTTCTCCTAAGCTTTGGGAATCTACCCAAAAGTGATGACTGCAACAGTGAAACATGAAGAACATAGTACAGTTGTGTACACTTGCCATAAATGTAGATGTTAGAGTGTCTTCACTGTTGCAGTCCTGGTTCCCCTCCCTCCTTCCCCCTCTTTTCTTATGTCTGTTCTCTCAGTTCCCCTCTCCTTTCCTAGGGAAGAGACATGAGTGTTTTTGGTAATGTTATGTGGGTATCTTTACTCTGATCCATGCCTCCTGTTGGGGGCTCCTGACAAGTTAAGGCAAGAAAAACTGATGTAATGACGTCTGCTGCCTTCCTTTATACCCCTGACAATCTGACATCAGATTGGAGCCGACAGCAACCAATGCCCAATTCTGAAGCTCTGGTATTCTGGCCGGCCAATGGCTATCCCCTGGCAGGGATAACCCAAAAGTGATGACTGCAACAGTGAAGACACTTGAACATCTACATTTATGGTAAGTGTATACAACTGTACTTTTTTGTCTGCATGTATATTCTATATACAGCATGCACATTTGTAAGATACTTGGTAATTGTATATTAGGTTGATAAGTTCATAGGTATATACTAGGCATGCAGTTCAAAAGACCGTTGATAAGTATAGCCAGATGAGCCCGAGCGCTGTTGAGGGAGTTAAGCTGCATGGTCAGGAAGCACCATACTGTATACCCAAAAGAGGATTTATGATTTCCAGGCTATTCATTCAGAATATTACTGAATACAGACAATGTGTAGTATTGCATGACATGCATAGGAAGTTTATTCAATATGTATAGGATTCCTTGGGATAGAAATCTGTTGTGCCAGCCATGTTCTGTTTCTGTGTGTGTAAAATATTAGTCTCTGATGTGTGTTTTCATGGTGGTGTGTGTTTTGCATATCTGTAAGACGTCAAGCAGGGTGGAAGGGGCTGTGTACCCTACTGATGGACAGCACTCTGCTGAAGAATGGCATACAGCGCAAGACCTAAACATATCAACAATGCCTTTTAAAACCTTGATATAACTATCACCATGAATAGTAGGCAACAGTAAGGGTTGTGGAAGGGTGTACAGCTCAGCAAACTGTGTGGGCTCAGTGTAAATGTCATAATTTGGGCTTTAACACACATTTTACATGTTATACCTTTTGTAGCAGAATCCATCACAGGTAATGTCAGCCATGTTCCAGAAGTTGATATATAAGACAGATGTTTCCATTCACATGGATGAGCACCAACAAGGTACTAGGTGATCAAACATGCAGAAACCTCCAGTCAACAAAAGGTATTGTTGGAAGGTGAAATGTGTGTCTTACAGTTAACACACAGGTTCTGCAAATAAGACAACAATGTTAGGAATGGTAGAAGAGTTTATTTTTCAGCTCTCTTTCATAAGCGTTAGACTTTTGTCTTCCTAATTTCTTGATGTTCTCCCATGATGTCATTACCCACTGCACATGAGAAGTGGCCACTGTGCTAAATGATTGTGGAATCTGACTGAGCATGGAGTATATGTTTGGGGTCCAAGCTTCATCACTCCACTGTTTTTTTTCAATACAACAGCCCTCCCCTGAAGCTGGGTAAGCAGGGTACCCTTCTGATGGCAGAAAACTGCTCCTTAAGTGTCAATCTATGATGAAACAGTTTGAGTGGACTTCTGTGTTGTAGGTACAATGTTTGGTAATGCTGCAGACATTGTACTACATTCCATTCTATGGCCCCTGAGGCTGGAGCCAGCCACTGGTTCTTCACCTCCTGATCAGTCATAGGTTGCTTCTATTTATCATTACAATATTCTTATTCTGACCAGCTAAATGTTCCACATAGGACTGATAAACAACAGGCTATGAGAAAAGTACAGTTGTGTACACTTACCATAAATGTAGATGTTCGAGTGTATTCACTGTTGCAGTCATCACCTGTGGGTTAGCCCTGCTGTGGTAGCTTTTAGCCGGCCCAAATACCAGAGTCAATGTTTTTCTGCATCACTGCTGTCGCTTGTTGACTGACATCAGGTCATCAGTGCTATATAAAGGAGGGCAGCCGACGCCATTACTTCAGTTTTTTTTGCCCTAACCTGTAAGAGCCCCCAGTAAAGGAATGTAATGAAGCCTTGGTGGCTACTAGGCCCCAAGTAGGAACTTATTTCTCCCTAGAAGAGAAGGTAGAAAGTGGAAGGAGGGTGGGAAATTAGGACTGCATCAGTGAATACACTTCAACATCTACATTTATGGTAAGTGTACACAGCTGTACTATGTTCTTCATGTTTCACTGTTGCAGTCATCACCTGTGGGAAGATTTCCAAAGCTTAAGAGAGGGGTGGTAGGATGTATAAGAGACTAGGAATGGGTTAGCATGCCCTGCAGGACTTCAGAGGCAAACCCTGCCCTATCCTTGGAGAATAGAGATAGGTAGTAATGCTTGGTGAAGGTGTGGACAGAAGTCCAAGTGGCAGCTTCCAGGATGTCCCTAGTGGGGACTCTTCTGAGGAATGCTGTGGAAGTAGTGGGTGCCCTAGTGGAATGAATTTGAATAGACTTAGGAGTGGGGTTTCCATGCAAGCTGTAGCAGAAATGGATACCATGTGATATCCACTTGGAAATTGTTTGGAAATGGGCTTCCCCTCTGTCTTTGGGGCGAAGCTGACCAGAAGTTGGTCTGTCTTCCTGATGGGTTTGGTTCTGTCCAGGTAGTATCTTAGCTGTCTGTGCAAATATAGTGAATGCAGAATTCTTTCCCCTTTGTTTTGAGGGTTAGGAAAGAAGGTGGGTAGATATATGTCCTGGTTGAGTGTCTTTTTCAACACCACCTTGGACATAAAGGAGGGATTAGTCCTAAGGGAGACCCTGTCTGCATGGAAGATAATGAAGGGCTTAGTGGCCATCAGTGCCTGAAGTTCTTAAGCCCTTCTGGCTGAGGTGATAGCCAAGAGGAAAGCAGTCTTCCAGCCGAGATGCTTTAGTTCTGCTGAAGCAGTAAGTTCAAAGGGTGGTAATGTTAGTTTTTCCAAGACATAGTTCAAGTCGCAGACTGGAGTGGGTGGTCTTCTGGGAGGCTTGATGTATTAGAAGCCCCTCTGAGGAACTGCTTAACCAAAGGATGGGAGAACAGGGGCTGTTCAATGTCAAAATGAGCTGAAATGGCTGAGGTGTGAATTTTAATGGATGAAAAGGAGAGCCCACTATTTAGTAGCTCTGCTGGGTAGTCCAGGATAAGAGGGATAGAAGGCTGTGAGGTATTGGCACCACGAGCAGTCTTTTCCATTTGTCTGAGTAAGATTTTCTGGTGTTGGGCCTTCTGGCCTCTGTAATAATATGTATGACTTGTTTACTTAGCAAGATCCCCTTGTCTGTCCTTTGGGTATAGCTGTGCTGATAGTTTGAGAGTATGTAGACCTGGGTGCAGCATTATCCCCCTCGCTTGAGTCAGGAGGTCTGAGATCTGGGGAGGGTGCCTGAGAGGCTTTTGGGTCAGGTTGCACAGCAAGGGGTAACAATGCTGTCTGGGGTGATCATGCTGTCTAGGCTGATCTGGAGCAATGAGGATATCTTTGGTCCCTCCTCCCTTATTTTGAGCAGTACCTTTGGAATAAGAGGCAGAGGAGGGAATGCAAAGGTCAGGGCATCTACCTTCCACGTTAGGTGGTGGTACTCCCTGGTACAAGACTTTTTTTCATCCGATGATTGTGGTGAGAAGTGAAAAGATCCACCTCTGGAGTCCTCCAGGCCTGAGTGATTTGTAGAAAAATTTTCTTGTGGAGCTGCTTCGTGGGGATCTAAGAAGTTTCTGCTTAGATGATTTGGCAGGGTGGTGTTGATCCCTTGTATGTATTGGGCTATGAGGTGTGGTCCCATGTAGGCGGCTGTCTGCCAGAGGTTCATGGCTAGTCTGCACAGATGGTAAGATTGGGTCCCTCCCTGTTTGTTGATGTACCACTTAACTGTGGTGTTGTCTGTTTTTATAAGGAGGACCTCTGGCATGAGATGGGGTTTTAAAGATGCCACAGCCTTTTGCACCGTCATCATTTCCTTCTGGTTGATGTGTAAAGGAAGGTGCTTGAGGTCCCAAGTGCCTTGGGTGCACCTGCTGTCTAGGTGAGCGCCCCAAGTTATGTCTGAGGCATCAGTGGTAATGGTCTGCCCAGTTGGATGAAAGGTGAAGGGAAGACCCTTGTTCTAAGCACAGGCCTCTGCCCACCAGAGAAACTTGGCCCTTATGCAGGGGATAAGGGGGGGGTGAGGTCTCTAGAGGATGAGTGTGCTGGCACCAAAGGTTCTTTAGGTACCACTGGATTTTTCTCATGTGAAGCCTGGCAAGGGGTATCCGAAGGATGCAAGTTGCCATGTATCCCAAAGCTTGCAGGAACTTCCTTGCAGTGAGGTAACTTCTGGAAGCCAGCTGGGTAAAGTGGAGTGGCAGGAAGCTCTGCTTTTTTGGGGGATAGGAAGGCCATTTGGGATGCTGCGTCCAACAGCGCTCTCAAAAAGGTGATCTCCCTGGAAGGGATTTGCTTTGATTTCTTCTCGTTGATGGTTTACCCTAAGGAGGTAAGGAGAGTTTTGACAAAGAGGAGTTCCTTGAGGAGCTTCTCTTTGCAGTCTGCTTGGAGAGGCAGTAGTCCAGATAAGGGTAAATTTGGATATTGTTCTGTCTGCAAAAGGCAATGGCCGGAGCCAAACATTTGGTGAATACCCTGGGAGCAGTAGATAAGCCAAAGAGTAGCACAGAGAACTGCAAGTGTTGTGAGCCTGCCCTGAAGTGAAGGAACTTCCTGCAGGATTTCCTTATTGGGATGTGGAGATAGGCAACTTTAGGTCTAGGGTGACTAGCCAAACATTTTTTGTCAGTATAGGTAGTAGCTGTTGCAGTGTTAGCATTTGAATTTTGGGACCACCAGAAAGGTGTCAGAGTGGATAGATCCAGGATGGGGTGCCAAGTGCCCTCCTTTCTGGGAACAAGGAATAGAATGGAATAAAAACCTTTGCCTGTTTGTTCCAAGGGGACATGTTCCACCGCCCCTTGGGCAGTGAGTGCTTGAACTTATTTCAGAGCCTCTGCCCACTGATTTGGAGGTAGGTCTGTGTACCCTCTTAAAGGTGGGAGTTTGTTGAAGGAGAATTTGTATCCCTGAAAAATTATTCTTAAGACCCACTGATCCTTTGTTACAGACAACCAATTTACTTTGTAGAGGGAGAGTCTTCCTCCTAACCTTTGGTGGTTGAAGTGGGACAGAGGGGAGAGAGGGCATCACTGTGAGCTCTTACAGTAGAGAGATGGCTTAGAACTCCCTGCTTTTAGAGTGGAAGTGGTCCACTGTTTGGTTCTCTGTTGTCCCTGAGATTGAAGTCTAGCTGGTCTGTCCCTGCGTGGTTTACCTTAACCCTGCTTGCTTTGTGCAGGAAAGGACAGTGTTTTGAGGGGAAATTCCTGATGAACCTAGGAGGTTGTACCTGAAGGAAATTTTTAACTGTTTGTATAGATTTTGCTTTGTCCTCCAACTTTTTAAGCACCTCTTCTGCTTTTACTCCAAACAAGCGGTTCTTATCCAAGAGTACATCGAGTAATGTAGATTTGACATGATCAGGAAGAGGCTGTTCCTTCAACTATGCATGTCTCCTAATGACTGACCCTGCCACTGCTGCCCTGCTTGAGGCTTCTAAGGTGTCATACCCACAGTGTAATAAGTGTTTAGCCACCTGAGTGCAGCAAATCTGCTAACTCTTTAGAATTGGCACAGTCAGGAAAAGCAGAAAACATTTGTTTAACAGTTCCAAAGTGTGTTGCTGATATTTTATCATGTGGAACTGATGGTTGAGTGCTCTGATAGCTAAAGTTGCAGAGGTGCACACCTTTTTCCCCATCTGTCCAAAGCTCTGGAGTCCTTGTCAGAAGGAATGGGATTTTTTGAAGAACTAGCCTTGGCTCCCTTCAGTCCTTGTGTAATGACCCCTGGGTCTGCAGCAGGAGTTATGTACAGGTATTTGTGAGAATCCAGCACTCTGTAATACCTGTCATGTTTCCTGGGGGCAGGGGGAAGGGCATCAGGGGTTAGGTTGGATTAGTGAAAGACATCATCCACCACCTCTAAGATTGGAGGGATGGCAAATGGTCTGTGTTGCGGTAGGTCTAGAAACTCTATTAGTCTTTTATTTGATTGAAGATAGTCCTGGGCTTCCCAGTAGAAATATTCCCTGAGAGTGTGTACTGTTTCCCCAAAAGAAAGATCCTCGGGGGGAATCAGAAGGGATGGATTCTTCTGCATCTGAATCCTCATAAGCAGTCAGAGGTTGCTGTTCCTCTTCAAAAATCAGAGTAATCTGATTCCTCAGAATCTTGTTCTGTCAGTATTTCAGGGGAAGAATCTTTCTTTTAGGACGAGTGGCCTGACTTTCCCTGATAAGGGTGATAAGATCCTCTACCATTTTTAGTAGTTGAGACTGAGGCTGTGGAGTAGGAGTAAAATTGTGGCTTGAGGTACTTTTTCTTGGAGTGGCCTTGCTCCTAGGCCTGAGAGTATCCATTGTTTTTTGTCTAGATTCGGGTGTGTGAAACACCTCCTTGGAAGCCGGTGCCTGCTTCGCGTCTCTGGACCCCCAACCAAGGCAGAGACAACTGAAACGAAAAGAGTCTCGGTAGAGGCCTGCAAAGGTATCCAACCGGGCATCAGGGACTGTGAAAGCACCTCACTGAATTCTGGAGAACTGGCTATCTGCTTTGTGGTGGTATCATCAGAAGGCTTAGCTTTGTGTGGTCTGTCCCCTTCTTTATCCTTACATTGTTTGGGAATATCCATGGATTGTTGGCTGACTAATGCCATTTCAGAATGTGAGGAAGAGTTACAGAAATATCTGGCTACGATAAGTGCTCTACTGCAAATGGTTCTTGAGTTAAAGAGGGCGCAGAACTGGCACCAGGGGACGTCATGGTCTGGGCCTAAACAAGTGATGCAGTAGGAATGGAAGGCTTGGTGTGGTATTTGCTGTCCACAGCTGAGAAAATTGTTAACTTTTTTGGACATTGGTTAGGGCAAGTAAAAGGATCTCCAGTGGGATACTTAGCTTTAGTCGTTTTCAGCTTCAATTCCACTCTGGTAGTGACCGACAGGCACACATGCGAACTGCTTCTTCTACGGGCTCCATGGCAAGAAAGACTAATGTAATGGCATCAGCTGCCCTCCTTTATAACACTGACGTCAGTCAACAAGCGACAGCAGCCGACGCAGAAAAACATTGGCTCTGGTATTCGGACTGGCCGATGGCTACCACAGCAGGGAATAACCCACAGATGATGACTGCAACAATGAATCATGAAGAACATCAATCTGTTGTATTACTGATTACATATATTTTGGAGTTTGTCCCATAAAGCTCGCACTGCCTCCCCGTGACTTTGTGCAGCCAGCTGATAGCTTGCCAAGTGTAATGCTGCCTTCACCTCTTTTTAATCAGTCTCTAACAGTAGCAGGGTGTTTCCATTGTTTTACTGCTATGAGACATGCAACTGGACAGCCTTGCACCTTCTTAGTGTCTCTAAAGTGATGTGTAGTACCCTTTTGTAAGCCACCTAATTACCTGTACTGAGGGTGTTTATTACCTGTTATTCTCATATGCTCACTGATACTGTGAGTAAATTTGTACCCACACTGGTACTGGTGTTGTTTCCAGTACATACACTGATACTGTGATTGAATTTGTACCTACGCTGGTACCCGGTGCTGTTTCCAGTATGCTCACTGATACTCTGAATGAAGTTGCACCCACACTGCTGCTGGTGCTATTTCCAGTGCCACTCTCTTGAACTGAGGCCACTGTGAAAGGAATATAGTGTGAAATGTCCAGATGTTCTTCGTGTTTCACTATTGCAGTCATTACATTTGGGTAATCCTGCTGGCAGGTTGCCCTCAGTCGACCTGAATTCCAAAGTCTTGGGTCCTGCGTTGGCTGTCATCACCCCTTCCCTGACGTCAGGTCGTCAGGGGTATAAAAGAAGCAGCCAACGCCATTTACTTTAGTCTTTCTTGCTGTGTGGTGCCCGAAGCAGAAGCAGTTCCCAAGTGCCGGTCGGCCGACTCCTGAGATTTTTGAGTTCGAATTTCAGATCCGAAGTCTTCTATAAAGCTAAGTACCCCATTGGGGAAACTCTTTTCTTGCTCCAGAACCGATGTCAGAAAAAGTTAATTGCATTTCTTGTGGGGAAGCAAGTGCCTCATAAGAACTTTCATTTTTACTGTATTCCTTGCCTAGGCCCTGATCATAATTTTCTGGGTTGTCGGTTTTGTGCTAGATTTAACCAACGCACCATTAAGCATCAGTATGATTTTGCTTTAAACTGCTTTGTATGCAGATTTAATTATCCAGAAATGTCGGAAAGCCATCCGACTACCGGAGTTCACAAAAAACACAAAGAAACAGAAAGACAGCCGAGGCCCAAAAGAGACGACGAAGCTTCTCCTAAGCTAGTCGCCAGTTCACCGGTTCTCAGTGAGGCGCTTTCACAGCCACTGACTGCTACTTTAGAGTTGCAGGCCGCTACTGACTCCCACATGGAGTCGGCTATGCCGCTGGAAACTCAAGGTATTGGAGCCTCGGACGCTAATCCTTCAGATGGGTCCGGAGCCGCTGAGCAGGCACCGGCTTCTGAGGGTGTATTCAGACCAAAACATCTATACATTAAACAGACTTCAAAGGCAAAGACTAAAGCACCTTCAAAGGCAAAGAAGCAAACTCAAGAGCCACGTGGACAGGCCTCCATGCCCAAAAACAGATGCTCAAAATGGCCGAAGACTTGATTACCTTGATCAGGGGTTCCCATCCCCCTCCTGATAAGAGGCCTAGGCAAGAGACTGACTATGAATCTTCAGATCAGGTTTCCATTTCTTCTGATTCCTCTTCTGATCAGGAATACTCTTTTCCCCCCCATGAGGATTCTGATGCTGAAGAATCCATACCTTCAGCTTCTCCTCCTAAGGATTATTCTTTTGGGGAAACCTTACATAATATGAGGGAGCATTTCCACTGGGAGAGCCAAGATTTTTCAGAGTCTAAAAAGAGGCTCAGGGATTTCCTGTTACTACCTCAGCACAAGCCACTAGCCATCCCTCCTGTGTTAGACATTGTAGATGATGTATTTTCAGAGTCTAGCCTTACCCCTGACTCCTTACCTCCAACTCCTGTTAAGACTGACAGATATTTCAGGGTTCCTGACTCACATAAATTCCTTTTTAAAAACCCTGCTGCAGACCCAGAAACTATTTCTCAGGGTCCCAAGGGAGTTAAGGCTTCCGCTGCAAAAAACCTTACCCCTTCTGACAGGGATTCTAGGGCACTGGATAGATGGGGAAAAAGGTTTACACATCTGCTACCTTGGCTATAAGGGCCTTAAACTGTCAGTTTCATATGCTCACATATCAGCAACATGTCATGGCATTGCTTAAACAGAAAATGTTGTTAAACTCTGAATGTATAGAAAACAATGAAATGCAAGATATATTGCATGCAGCTGAACAAGTTGGAAAGCATCCTTTGCAATGTGGTTTTGATTCTTTAGAGGCCTCCTGCAGGGCCGCAGTTACAGGTTCTGTAATTAGAAGGCATGCTTGGTTAAAGGAACAAAATCTGCCTGATCATGGTAAAGTTAAATTATTAGATGCACCTTTACAGCAGGATACTTTGTTTGGTGTTAAGGCAGAAGAGGTGTTAAAGAAAATGGAGGACAAGGCTAAATCTATGTAAACGGTAAAATATTTCTTACAAGTACAGCCACCTAGCTTTAGTAGACACTGGCCAACAAAGAATTTGTCCTTTCCTGTGTCAGACAGACCTCAAAGGGGCAGACCCAGACGCCCTAGAGGCAGATCCCAGATGCAAGGTTCATACAGGTCAAAGCAGTGGGGTACTTCTACCACCAAAAGTGGAGAAGACAAATCACAACCTTACAGGAAACAGTCCCAGTGACTTACCCCTGCCTGCACCAAGCACTTATTTCCTGGCAGCACCCTTAGGGGGGAAAACTGGCACTTTTTTCTCAAAACTGGCACATTATTACCTAGGACAAGTGGGTTCTAAATATCGTGTCACAAGGCTACAAGTTCCATTTCCATACCCTGCCAAAGACAAACGGTTGGCCAGATCTGCAAAAAATCAATGGGCAGAGGCACAAAAACAAGTCTCATCCCTCATGGACATGACCATTCAGCAAGTGCCAGAGCAAGAGCGGGGACAAGGATTTTACTCAAGACTGTTCTTGGTACCCAGAAAGGACACGCCTTGGAGGCCAATACCAGACCTATCTATTCTAAATACATTCCTGGATATACCAAGATTCAAAATGTTAACTTTGCAGCAGCTTCTGCCCATGCTGGGCAAGAATGCTTAGCTTGTAACTTTAGACCTAAAAGAGGCATACCTGCATGTCCCGATCAGACAAATATGCAGAAGATACCTCAGATTCAAGGCTGGCTCAATGCATTACCAATTCTTTGCACTGTCCTTTGTCTTATCTACTGCACCCAGGGTCTTTACAAAGTGCCTGGCACCAGTAATTGCATTCTGCAGACAAAGAGGAATACAAATATATCCTTACTTGGACGACTGTCTAATACAAGCAGAGAACAAGGACATCCTTCTACAGCATCTGGTGTTTGTGAAAAAACTTCTAACGTGCCTAGGGTACACAGTCAACGAAAATAAATCAAAACTAGTGCCCTCTCAAGAGATAATATTCCTGGGTGTAAGCTTAAATACAACTGCCCAGATGGCTTATCTCTTGCCAGACAAAGGCGACTGACTACCTATTTCAAAATGTTAGCAACAAAGGCCCAGTTATCTGCAAGAAAAATTCTGCAGGCTTTGGGTTTCATGGCATCCTGCATCCTACTAATTCCATATGCAAGACTGCATATGAGGAAACTTCAATGGTACCTAAAAAGTGTTTGGACTCAACATTGCCACAGCCTGGAAACTATAATTACTCTCATTCCCTGCCTGCAACAGGAGTTTCGATGGTGGGCAAAGGCTTGTCACCAAAACAAGGGTCAGCCATTCGCATTACCCCCAGCCAGGCAGACACTAACAACGAATGTGTCACATTATGCCTGGGGTCCCACATGGCAGGAAGATGCATTCAGGGAACATGGACCTCAAACCAAATGCATCTACATATCAATCTAAAAGAGATGCTAGCTGTTCAAAATGCCCTGACAGCCTTCAAGGACCTACTTCATTCAGGACAACTACTGATAAAGACGGACAACACCACAGTCGTGTGGTATATAAACAAGCAGGGGGGCACACATTCTTACCCCCTTTGCAGACTAGCCATGACTTTGTGGGACTCAGCATTGACTTACCAAGTACATCTGCAGGCACAATTCCTGCCAGGAAGGAAAAATACTCTGGCAGATGAACTAAGCAGAAACCTCATGGATCCCCACGAGTGGCAGCTGGATCCACAAGTCTTTGGCATGATAACAAGGAAATGGGGATGCCCGGACATAGATCTATTTGCCTCCCCTCACAACTACCAACTAAAGACATTCTGCACAAGGATTTATCACAGACAAGCATGGAAAGTGGACGCACTATCCTTCAGCTGGAAAAACCTATCAGTATATGCCTTTCCCCCTCTGCCTCTCCTCCCCAAGGTACTCCTAAAGGTCAGACAGGAGAAGCAAAAAATGATATTGATTGCACCAGACTGGCCCCGCCAGCACTCGTACCCAATATTAAGGAGCTTCTCTCAGTGCCCAGCTTGGACCCTACCTCAAGTACCGCATCTACTGTCCCAGCAAAACAATCAGATCCTGCACAGCCAGCTCAGGACTTTAAACCTGGCAGCATGGCGGATAATGTAGTCATACAAAACACATCTCTCAGCAAAGCTGTGATGGATGTCATTTTGGAAGACAGAAGGCCTAGTACTAGAAAATCTTATGCTGGAAAATGGAAGAGATTATGTGCTTGGAACCAGGCACAAGGAACAGATACAGCTGTGCCAAATATTCCTCAGATTTTACAATACTTAACTGAGATGCGGCACAAAGGCCTATCTTTCTCATATATTAAAATTCATGCCTCTGCCATTTCGGCTCATTACAATGCAGAGCTACCAATCTTTTCTCATCCCTTATTAAAACAGTACCTCAGAGGAGCAAAAAATTTAAAGCCTCCAAGGAGATCACCAGTGCCTGCATGGGACCTCAACTATGTCTTGGAAAAACTCACCCCGCCTCCATTTCAGCCAGCTGCTACTGCTGATATAAAGTTTTTATCTTGGAAAACAGCTCTGCTCCTAGCAATAACTTCTGCAAGACGAGTTTCAGAGCTACAGGTACTCATGGCTGTTGAATCTTTTATCATTTTTTATCCGGTCAGGGTCTCCCTGAGGACAAACCCAACATTTATGCGTAAAGTGGTGTCCAGTGTGGCTCTTAACCAAACCGTTCATCTGCCAACTTTTTATCCAAATCCACAGAACAAGAAGGAGAGAATTCTGCATTCTTTGGACGTACACAGCTTAGATTCTACTTGGACAGAACCAAAGTTTTCAGAAAGACAGAGCAATTACTAGTGGCATATGCTGCAGGATCACAAGGAAAGGCTATCTCAAAGCAGACTATTTCAAAGTGGATAGGCCACTGCATTCGTTTCTGCTACTTATATCATGGCAAGCCAGTGCCTAAGGGCATTAGGCCACATTCCACCAGAGCTGCAGCCACTTCAGCAGCCTTTCTCAGGGGAGTACCAACCAAGGACATTTTAGAGGCAGCTACTTGGAGTTCAGTGCACACCATTACAAAGCACTATCATCTGCCACTCTACTCTAAATCCAGGGCAGACTTTGCCACTGCAGTTCTGCAGGGTCTCATAGCTGCTCCTAATGCTGTTTAGCTTCAGCCTCCCAACCATAGCTTTGGGAATCTACCCAAATATAATGACTGCAACAGTGAAACACAAAGAACATAGTACAGTTGTGTACACTTACCATAAATGTAGATGTTTGAGTGTATTCACTGTTGCAGTCCAGGTTACCCACCCACCATCCCCACTTTTCTTCCGATGGAACCTATCTTTCCTTCTCTGATTTATACAACCTATGTGGTGTATTTGCTTGTGGATGAAGGTAAAGTTTATATTGCTGCACCTAATTTGCAGTCATCAGCAAACTTAGTCAGCCATAGCCCCTTTGTTTTGGCCTGGAATTCTGAGAAGTATATTCCAAACAACAGAGGGGGCCCATCACTGACCCTGTGGAACCCTACTTCTGACAGGTCTGCTGGTTGAGGTAAAGTCCCCAACTCTGAGTCAGTGTGATCTGTTGGTTAGCCAGTTAGCAGCCTACCTGACAACATAAGGGTTGATGTTCAACTGGGAGAGTTTATTAATGATGCCCAAATGTTGGACTGTTTTGAAGACCTTTGCTAAGTCAAGGTAGGCTGTATGCACAGATTTGACTTCATTTGTGGCTCATCTGACATTTCTGAAAAGTCTACCAGGTTTAACACACATGACCTGTCTTTGACGAAATCAAACTGTGCCAGATCAAGGGTTTGAAGCTCACCTATGTTGGCTGGTTAAGCTTGTGTGTCTGTAGTTTGAGTCGCACCTTTAATACTCTTGTCAAGTAGCATATGACAAATGGAAAAAAAAAAGCTATTGTAAAATTAGCAATAATGCGTCAGTGATAAGAATGCTTTTAGGAGCAGCTATACTGTCACCTTAGTCAAAATACGTCCTCCATGTCAGTATGAGTGTGTGCATGTATATATCCACCAATACACCACACATATAGGTGTATATATGTCTGTATACATAAACAGAGGCGCACACAAACTCAGGGAAAGATTTATATATATATATATATATATATATATATATATATATATATGTGTGTGTGTGTGTGTAGACCTACAAATACACATGGATCTATAAAGACAAAGATATACATCAAATATATTTTATAGGTTCATACTAGGCTATCTGCCCTAGGGCATTTATAAGCCTAACCAGTGTGTGTTTGGCTTTTGCCACCCATTTTAAATGAATTTTGCTATGCCCTTTTTTCGAGGTTAGTATACTGTGCCTCTGTCTAACAGTGACACAGAAGTGATACCCGGGGTAAAATCTCCCATCCACTCATCAAGATTCCTCTTGAAGAGAGTCAATGAGGGACTCTGCCTAACCTGGACTGGGATTTTATTCCAGAGTGAAGGGAACCTCTGGGTTATGAATCTGTCCCTCCAGCATGTCCTATTTATTTCAGTGCTGAGGTTCAAGTCTCTCGAGTGCGTAGCTCGATGGGATTTGGATTTTCTGTGGTGCAGCATGTCCATTAATTCCGGGTTGGGCATGGCTTTATACGTCCGGCACAGATCGCCTCTGAGCAGGCGGTATGCCACTGAGTAGAGCTGCAGTTTCTTTAACCAGGCAGCATATGGCATCTGTTTGAGCCCTTTGATCCTCTTGGTGAGGTACTTTTGGGGTCTTTCCAGTTGCTGCAGGTGTCTGGTAAGGTACATCCCAAAAGGGGCATTGTAATCAATTATGGGTCTAATGAGGGATGAGTAAAGAGGCACGATGACCTCCCCTGATCTAGATGTGAATCCCTTCATGATTAGGTGGGCTATATAAAATGTTTTTCTAACAACTTTGGCCACGTGGTTTTCAAATGAGAGATTGCTATCAACTTGGGTCCCTAATTACTTCTTCTGTACTTCCATACCCTGCCAAAGGTAATTTGTGGGCACTTTTTTTGCCAAAGGGGATGACTATACACTTTTTGGCGTTTAGCTTGAGGCCATGGCTCTGGCACCAGTTGTCTGTTTCTATGAGGCCCTTTTGTAGGATGCTTGTGTCGGCTGGAGAGTCGACTATGGCGCCTAGTTTGCAGTCATCTGCGAACTTGGTCAGCCACAGTCCTTCCGTGTTGGCCTGTACCTCCGAGAAATGTATACCGAACAAGAGAGGTCCCAGGACTGAGCCTTGTGGGATGCCATTTGTAACTGGTTTGGAGTCTGACGGCTCCAGCAATTCTAACCATGTGGGTTCTGTCCTTGAGCCAGTTTGCAACCCATCTAGTGACATAGGAGTTTATATTTAAGCTGGTGAGCTTATCTATAATGCCCGAGTGGGGTATTGTATCGAAGGCTTTTGCGAGGTCGAGGTAGGCTGTGTGGACTACCTTCCCCTCGTCAATGGCCTTGGTGACTGTTTCAAAGAAATCGACCAGGTTTAAGAGGCAGGATCTGCCCTTAACAAAGCCGAACTGGGTAGGATCCAGTGTCTGTAGGTCCCCAATATCTTTATTTCTGAGGTCCATGATGATCCTTTCCATAGCTTTGCAGACCAAGTTAGTCAGGCTTATGGGGCAATAGTTTCCAGGATCCGTTGAGACACCACCTTTGTGGAGAGGGACCACTGTTGCTGTACGCCACTCTTTGGGTACATATCTTGTAGTAAGGCTGAGATTGAACAGTAGTTTTATGTTTGGGTTTAGCTCTTCTTGGAGTTCATGTAGAACGCAGCCCGGGACACCGTCTGGTCCCATTGATGCTGTGTTTTTTGCTTTGGAGAGGGCGGCTCTTACCTGAACATCTGAGATGTCAGGGGGGCAGCACTCTACTGGGATAGATATTTGCCCTTTTGGTGGGGAAGGGGGGGGGGTTTGCGCTGAACCTGTCAGCTAGGATATTGGCAATGTCTGTGGGTTCGGTGTATTTTTTGTCATTTTGGACTAATTCTGAGTATATCTGGGATTTCCCACCCAGGTTCGTAACATAACTAAAGAAAGCCTTGTGATTATCCTTAGTGTCCTGTGCAATTTTTCTCTCGAAGCTGGCCTTAGATGATTTTGAGTGCCCGTAGTTTTTTGCTAATACTGATCAGAGATGCCTTCCCTTTTTGGGAATTTGCTCTATCATGTAGTAGCTTCCTCCTTCTATTGTATAGTTTGTTTATGGCTGGTGTCCACCAGACTGGACGCCTGCCTTTGGAGGATTGGGTCTTGGTTTTATTTGGGATTGTATGATCCATACATTCCTGAAGGTGTTCATAGAATAGGTTTATAAAGGATTCTGCGGTCTGGGCCGTATTTTCCACAGGCCTGGGGGGCTTTGAAGGATTCCACCTCTGTTTTGAGGAGTGTGAAATTTGCTTTAGAGAAGTTTTCAACTGTGGTTTTCTGGGCAGGGGGTGGGGTTGGGATGTGAATATCCAGTGAGATTAGTTTATGGTCTGATCTTACCAGTGAGGGATACACTTCTGGTCTGGAGCATAGAGCCCCCATGTTGGTGATGATCAGGTCCAGTATGTTTTCCCCTCTTGTGGGAGTGGTAACAAGTTGTTCCATAGCATTTGAGTTTATAAATTCTAGGAACCTTTGGGCTAGGGTGTTGGAGCTACAGTAATGCTCCCAGTCTATGTTTGGGTAGTTGAAGTCGCCCAATATAATGGTGTTTGGAGAGACCTTCATATTTTCCAGTGTTCTCAGGAAGGCCGAGTGGGGTTCCTGGGTTTGGGAGGGTGGTCTGTAGCAGGCTATAAACTGGAAGGCAGTTTTACCCACTGTTAGTTGCACATGGATAGTCTGTGATGTTTCGTGCTGTGCCACCAACTTGGAGGTGTGGGTATCTTTGACGAATATTGATACTCCCCCTCCTTTTGTGGTTCGGTCCAAGTTTTGGGGCCAAAAAGCATGGTATGAGGAATAACCTGGTAGTGCTGGGGTGCTCTCGGGAGCCTTGAACCAGGTTTCTGTTACTGCACAGATATCGATGTTCTCCATGCTAAGGAGAGTTTCGAGTGCATGCATCTTGAGGTTTAGACTTCTGGCATTACTCTTAGTTTCTTATCCCTTGTGATACCTATGGAGGTGGGTTTGTCTTTTGAGCCTTACCTAAAAAAGGCACTATGGGGGTGGCAAGAGCCTTTGCCAATATCCGAAAGCCCAGGGGTGAATGGTGCAAGCCATCCCTAGCGAAGCGTCGTGGCTTGTCGAGCATGTCATCCCAGGCTGACAGGCATTGGATCCCCTTTGAATGGCACCAATACTTAAGCCAATTGTTGAAATTGATCATCTTGTCTTCATAGTGTGGCATCATTCTTGGTGAGGGTAAGATGCTACTCGGGTCAGGGTCATACTGGCCTGGGCTACATGCTCAGAGAGCTCCTCTGTCTCTTTTCATGTAGTCCAGGGAGGTACGTCTCAGGTCATTCACACCAGCATGGACAATGACTGAGCCATATTTGTACTTGCCTTGGAGTGACCTGAGTGCTTGTGTTATGTGGCGGATCCTAGCGCCCAACAGGCAGCTCACCGTGACCTTCTCCTTGTTCAGCCTGGTGAGCGGGACGTCAGTGTGCCTGACGATAGTCACCTATTACAAGTGTATCAGGTGTGTTGTTTAGCCTTAAGGGCTGTGACTGTTCGGCACACTGGCTTTGTGAGCTATGTGTTGCATGTGTTTTGTTTTGGGGTAGCGGTTGCTTGGGTGTCTGCTTTGGAGGTCTCTGCTGCTTAGGCAGATTTTTATTTAGAGCCTCCGAGTATGTTTTTGTGTGTTTGTGTTTGGTTTGCTGTCGTGGTAGGTCTATGTGAGACTGGAATTGTAGTGAGTGTGGTTTCCTTCTCCTCCTGACTGGTTACGCCAGTACTGAGTTGAGAGAGCTTGGCCTCCAGTTTGGCTATATGGTTGCATCTCTCACATGTGTTGGAATTTTTTGGGAGGAAGAGAGGGTTGTCTGTGTACATGAGGCAGTTGTAACATTGCCTTAAGATTCCCAGATTCACCAGCTGGACCGGAGAGGAGATTGACAACTGACCTTTGGACATACTAGAATAGCATTGGGAATTCCTTTATATTTGAAAAAAAGGGCCAATGGGGAACAAGGTTTAAACAAACAAAGCAACACATATAAACATATGACATGACACCTTCATTTATTTATTTAAATTATCTATTTATTATCTATTTCCATCTTGATATGGGGGATGTGGTTTCATTAACACTGCTATACGAATCATGAAACAGACAAGTTTGAGAAAAATTAAGAGAATTCCAATATTAACAGTGAAGTATACCACCAAAACAATTATGTGCACTTCATACAAAGTTTTAATAAAATAAACACGTTATCACATATCCGTCATGTATAAATTTAAGAGACATTGAAGAATGCCTTGAATTGCAAGCTGGTTACTAAGGCATAGCAAGGCTGTGGTTTTACAGCCACATGAATATAGGTTCATAGGTAGGTACTAGGCTATTGGCCCTAGGGCCTATATAAGCCTAGCCAAATGGTACCTGGCTTTTGCCACCCAAGAAAATTATTTTCCTGTGGCCCTGTCAAGCAGAGCCACAGAAGTAATCCCCGGGGTGAATTTCCTATCTCCCATCCAGTCATTATAATTTTTCTTGAAGAGTGCTAGTGAGGAGCTTTGTTTGCTTTAGATAGGTAGTTTGTTCCAGAGTATGGGAAGTCTCTGGGACAGGAATCTATCCCTCCAGCATGTTCTGTTTATTGTGGTGACAAGGTTTAGGTCCTTAGAGTGTGTAGCTCGGAGGGATTGGGATTTATTTAAGTGGAGCATGTCCAACAGCTCTGGATTTGACATAGCTTTGTATGTTAGGCAGAGATCGCCTCTGAGTAGGCGATGTGCAACAGAGTAAAGCTGGAGTTTATTGAGATGGTCTGCATAGGGCATCTGTTTGAGGCTGGTAATCCTCTTTGTGAAGTATTGTTGCGGTCTTTCCAGTTGTAGATGTCTTGAGGTACATACCAAAAGGGGCGTTATACTCTCTAATGGGTGTAATGAGTGATGAGTAGAGGGGGGTACAATGACCTCTTTTTTCCTGGATGAGAAACCTTTTGTGATGAGGTGTGCCATATAGAAGGATTTCCTGACTACTGTGGCTATTTGATTATCAAAGGAGAGACTACTGTCCACCTGTGTCCCAAGGTCTCTTATCACCCTTTCGGTTTTAGACTACCACCTATGTGGTAGTTCATGGGTGCATAGTTTTTACCAAAAGAGATCACATTGCACTTTTTGGCACTGAGCTTGAGGCCATGGCTTTGACACCAGGCATCTGTCTCAGTGAGGCCCTTTTGTAGGATGTCCACATCGTTAGGAGTTTTGATTATGGCTCCTTGTTTGCAATCATTTGCGAACTTTGTTAGCCACAGACTTTCTGTGTTAGCCTGTACTTCAGAGAAGTAGATACCAAACAGGAGAGGACCCAGGACTGAACCCTATGGCACTACACTTGTCACTGGTCTGAAGTTGGATTTAGAGGCTGCTACTTTCACAGTGTGGTTTCTGTCAGTCAGCCAGTTGGCAACCCATCTTGTGACATAGGGATTTATACCTAGTTTAGTGAGTTTATCTATAATTCCAGAGTGGGGGATTGTGTTGAAAGCCTTGGCGAGATCTAGATGAGCTGTGTGAACCACCTTACCCTCATCTACGGCTTTGGTGACCACTTCATAGAAGTCTATCAGGTTTAGGAGACATGATTTGCCTTTTACAAACCCGAACTGTGTGGGTCCAGAGTTTGGAGATTACCAATGTCATTATTTATAAGTTCCATGATGATATGTTCCATAGCCTTGCAGGCCAGACTCGTCAGGCTAATGGGGCGGTAGTTCCCGGGGTCTGTGTTGGCTCCCCCTTTGTGGAGTGTAATAACCGTTGCTGTGCGGCATTCAGTGGGCACAAAGCCTGAGGTGGGGCTATGATTGAACATGGTACTTAGGTGGGGTGCCAGTTCGTTCTGTAGTTCATGTAGAACGCAGCCTGGGATGTTGTCGGGTCCCATGGATGCTGTGTTCTTGGCTTTGGTGAGTGTGTTTTTTACCTGTGCAGCCGTGATTACAGGAACTTTGCATTCTTTTTGTATAGAGATGGGCCCTTTAGGGGGTGCGAGAGGGGTAAAGTTAGCACCGAACCTATCTGGCAGGATGTTTGCGATATCTGTTGGTTCTGTATATTTAGGGCAATTGTGCTGTAACTCAGAGCAGATCTGAGTGTTGCCAATGAGATTCTTGACATAGATATGGAATGCTTTTTGGTTGTCTTTGGAATCAGTGGCGATTTTGTTTTCATAACTAGCTTTGGAGGATTTTATGAGGGATCTCAACTTCTTACAGAGGCTGACCACGTAGTTCCTCCAATCATGGGATTTTACTCTTTTTTTGCAACAGTTTCTTTCTTCTGTTGTAGAGTTTGTTTATGGCAGGGGATCACCAGATTGGCTTCCTTTTTTTGGAGGATAGCATTTTGGTTTTGTTAGGGATTGCATGATCCATGCACTTGTGTAAGTGCTTATAAAGTGCCTTTGTGTAGGATTCAGCAGTCGTACCTCTATTGTCCGTCAGCATGGGTGTCGTGAAGTCTGCCACTAATATCTTAAGAAGCGTGAAGTTGGCTTTGGAGAAATGTTTTACGGTGGTTTCCCTAATGGGGGGTGGGATGTGGATGTCTAGGGTGATTAGCTTGTGGTCGGATCTGACCAACAAGGAATTGATCTGAGGTGTGGAACACCGGTTGCCCATGTTGGTAATGACTAGTTCTAGGATATTGCTGCCCCTGGCGGGGGTGTGGAAGTTAGATTGCATATTGCATGCATACTTATTCACACAGATAGGAAAATATATGGAAATATCAAGACTACATTTGCCTCGACTTTCAAATGGTAACCAGTGTAACTGTACTGTAGTCAAATATTTAGGAAAAGAGAGAGAGATCCAAACATTTTACCGCAATGCAGGTAAGAAAAAGAAAATAAATTCATTTGGATGGAATCGATATTATACAGACTGTTACTGTGTGATTCCTGCAGGGAGTCAGCTAATGGGAAACTACTTTTACTACAGTAGCAAGTTTCATTTTCAAAGTTGCTTGACATGTTTTTTATTGAAACGTTATAAGACTTAAATTTTTCTAGAATATTAGGACATTTGCAACTCCATGGGTTGTTTCCAAGATGCAGTTGTTCAAAGCAATACTGTACTGTCAAATGAGGGAAACTCTCTTAGAAATTTGTGTCTGCATGAGTGCATGCACTAATAAGCAACACACACTATTGCTGACCATATGAAAAGTAAGTACCAGCGATAGGAAAAAAGCATGTAGCAACAAGCATGAAACCAAAGTAAATAAAAGAAAATACAATTGCCTAGGCTGGGATAATCATTCCACTATGTGTTACAAAAAACAAGCACATACTAAAGATGTAATTTCACTGCTGTAAAGGCTGCAGAACTGAGTGTGACTAGACAGCATCTCTGGCTGAGTCTAAACCAGCCATTCAACTAATAGCTTATGGGTGGGGGAAGGAAAATACAAAAGGACAAACGTGTAAACTCTTACCACTTCTACCCTCCCCCACTGAAGTTTGTGAAATCTGACCTGCTATATGCTAACTAGCTTCTCTGAAAATCCTGCCTCTGTATGAACATGTGACTTGCGTAGCACTAAAATGAAAACAAAGTACTCAGGCAGGCAGCTGATTTCAGAAACGAGATAGTGCCCCTTTAAGGTTACAGCTCCAAGTGATGCTTTCTCAAGAGAAAGTTCTGTCTCGTTTAGTCTTACAACTCCTGGGAGGCATGGCAGCAACATTCACCGTAGTTCCTCTAGCGAGGTACCACATGAAACTGCTTCAGTGGCTCCTGGCATCACAGTGGTCCTTGTTAACACATCCGATGTCCTGTCCAGTCTGCATAACCAACCAGTGCAAGCAGGGTCTAAATTGTTGGATGAAGTCAGAAGATGAATTATGGAGTCGCTCCTTTTCACCCTCTCAGCCCAAGGCCATAGAGACCACAGATGCATCCCTGATGAGGTGGGGGGGGGTGAGCATTTTCAGGAAAAGACTGTCCAAGCCACTTGGTCCCCCTTAGAAAGCAATTTGCATATCAACATCCTTGAACTAAGGGCAGTGCTTTTAGCATTGCAAGCATTTCGATCTGCCCTTCCTTTGGCGACAGTTGCTATTTAGTCAGACAACATGTTGGTACATCAACAGACTGGGAGAAACCAGATCCTACCCTTTGTCTGGGAGCCCTAAGAGTGTGGCAATGGGCGATTGCCTCCAACCGCTTTCTGATAGCAATTCACATTCTGGGGAATTCCAACATGGTTCCAGAAATACTGAGCAAACGCATGGTCCTGCCTCATGAGTGGTGTCTCATTCCCTGTATAGTGACAAAGATCTTTCGTCAATGGGGTCAGCCTTGCTACGACTTGTTTACATCTCCTATAAACCACAAATGCAGCAGCTACTTTGCCCTGTCCTCTCCTTGGGGAGTCCCTAGAGATGGTCTCCTACACGATTGGTTCCCGGGACTGCTTTACGCATTTCCTCCTTTCTCCCTAATTCCCCAGTTTTTGAAGAAAGCCTAATGGTTAAGAAGCAAAGTGATCCTCATTGCACCTTATTGGCCCCGTCAAGTCTGGTTCCCCTTTTTCTGGCTACACCTAGCTCACCGTTCATGGATTCTGGACCCAACTCCAGACCTGTTGTCTCATCCGCAGGGGCTGGTCCATCCCAACCTACAAAGTCTCAAACTGACAGCTTGGTTCCTCCACTTCTGGTAACTGCCAAGGCAGAATAATTTCTTTCCCAGTTCAAAAGATATTTGTCTCCGTAAACCATCCACCAGGAAAACTATATCTTAGTAATTGGAACAGATTTGCACTGTGGTCTCACGAAGAAGAAACTGACACTTTTTCAGCCTCGATTATTAAGATATTAGAATATTTATCAACTGTGTTCCAATCAGGAGCCTCTGCTTCTACCATATGGGTTCATTTAGCTGGTATTTCATATTTCCACAATGACTTCAAGGCCTATTCTTAATGCCTCTTCGCCTTTGCAAAATCTTCCTAAAAGGTGTTGTGCATTTGCAACCACCTTTTAAAGAACCAATTGAACCATGGGATTTAACGTTAGTCCTGCAAAGTTTGACCCGTCAGCCCTTTGAGCCAGCTGCCACCTGTGACATAAACTTTTTATCTTGGAAAACCCTATTCCTGGTAGCCATCATGTCAACCAGGAGAATATCAGAATTGCAGGCTGTGTGTGTGTGTGAAACATCCATATATGATTTTTCACAGGGAGAGAGTATCATTTGGAACTAACCCCTTTTTTCTGCCCAAGGTTGTATCTGACTCCAACATTAATCAGTCCATAGACCTTGCCAGTCTTCTTCCCAAACTTCTCAAACAAAGGAGAATATTGTTTACATTTGTTGGATGTACACAGACAATTGCGTTTTTACTTGGCTAGAACAAAATAATTTAGGAAGTCGGCCCAATTGTTCCGGTCTTTTTCAGGTACTCGACTGGACAACCCAGTTTCCAAAGTTATATTATGTTTTAGAGATTGTATCTCCTATGTTTATGATCAAAATAAGCTAGATCTGTCAACCAAAGTCAAAGCTCATTCTACCAGATCAGTTTCCACTTCAGTGGCCTTTCATTCTAGAGCCTCTATGGATGTAATTTGCACAGCGGCCACTTGGGCTGCCCCTCATACCTTTATCACTCATTACAAATTGGATATGGTCTCTGGGGAATAGCATCCTTTGGCTCTGTGTTGCTCAGGAATATCCTTCCGTAGGGCCACCCAGGAAATAAAGTAGCTAGGGACTCTGTCCCAGCAGACAAGAATGAATGAAGATCGACAACATCCGATAAAGAAGTTATGTTCTTACCATAACGTTCCATCTGTATTGTCAATCTTCATTCTTGACATCCCACCCTCCAAGCACTCTTGCGGGTATGAACAAGTCCTGCTTTTGTAATAGGTCAGTTGCTGAGACAAAGCTTCCACATTTTATTTCTACGGGCAAAACTTGATCTGAAGAGAAGGGAAGGAGAGGCACTATGTGCAGACTTAGCTCGAGAGTTTCTGGGTGGCGTGAGCTTGATACAATGGCTGAGACAGTTCCAAGGACGGAACTGAAACCCAACAGTCAAGAATGAATGAAGATAGCACAGATGGAACGTTACGGCAAGAGCGTAACTTCTTTTTACCATCATATTGAATGCCTCCTGTGCATCCACCACACACACACACACACACACAGACAAACAGGGCTGTTGATGAGGAGTAGAGATAACTTCCCTCCATTCTCCTAAGGGTGTTTGGTCACTTTATCTGGTGGCGATATTAGATTTCCCAATAAGTTTATTTGACTATATACTGTGTATCACTTGTTAGTGAGTTTGCAGTTATTCTTGAGTGTTCTTTATTTGCAGGATTTGCAAAGGCGGTCCTTCATGGCATCACAAATTCAAAGGGGCTTATACCCGGTCGGACTAAGCTCTAGAAGTTGTCCCAAATGTTTAGAGCACTGCAACAGTAATCTTATGAAGAGCTTTGTGAAATTGTGTCTGTAATTTAACATAATGGTAGATGTTTGAATCAGTCATTGTTGCAATACAATACCCTCCCTCCTTTCCCCTCTGTGGGTATTTTATAGGTTCATAGGTAGATACTAGGCTATCTGCCCGTGGGCATTTATAAGCCTAGCCAGAGTGTGTCGGCTTTCGCTGCCCCATTGATTAATTAACTGAGCCTCTGTCAAGCAGAGCCAATGAAGTGATCCCAAGGGTGTATTTTCTGTTACCCATCTACTCATCAAGGTTTCTCTTGAAGAGTGTTAGTGAGGGGCTCTGCCTAATGTAGTTAGGAATCTTGTTCCAAAGCATGGGGAGTCTCTGTGACAGGAATCTGTCCCTCCAGCATGTTCTATTTACTGTTGTGGTGAGTTTTAGCTCACTAAAGCGCGTGGCTCGCAGTGACTTGGATTTCTTTAGGTGGGGCTTGTCCATCAATTCTGAGTTGGACATGGCTTTGCAAGTCAGGCAGAGATCATCTCTGAGCAAGCGATATGCCATGGAGTACAGCCGGAGATTTTTCAGTCTGGCTGCATAGGACGTACGTTTGAGGCCAGTAATCCTTTTGGTGAGGTACTTTTGTGGTCTTTCCAGCTGTTGAAGTGTCTTGTGAGGTACATCCCAAATGGGGCATTGTACTCTATGATGGGTCTGATGAGTGACGAGTAGAGGGGCACTATAACCTCTTTATTTCTAGATGCAAACCCTTTAGTTATTAGATGGGCCACATAGAAGGATTTCCTAACTACTTTGGCAATGTTATTGTCAAAGGAGATATTACTATCTACCTGGGTCCCCAGATCTCTTATTACCTCTTCTGTATTAAGGGGGCTGCCACCTGTGTGGTAAATCATGGGTGTTTTGTTTTTCCCAAATGGGATGGCTATGCATTTTTTGGCATTTAGCTTGAGGCCATGACTTTGACACCAGGTGTTCGTCTCAGTAAGGCCCTTTTGGAGGATGTCCATGGCAGCCAACGAGTCAATTATGGCTCCCAGTTTGCAGTCATCGGCGAACTTGGTTAGTCATAATCCTCCTGAGTTTGCCTGTACTTCTGAGAAGTACATGCCGAACAGTAGGGGTCCCAGGGCCAAGCCTTGCGGGGCACCACTTGTGACTGGTTTAGAGTCGGACCTGGAGCCCGCTATTCTTACCATGCAAGTTCTGTCTGTAAGCCAGTCGGCAACCTATCTCATGATGTAAGGGTTTATGTTCAGGCTGGTGAGTTTTTCTGTAATGCCCGAGTGGGGAATTGTACTTGGATACTACTAATATAAAGCAGCGATGAAGTACAGGTGGGTGGAACCTAACACAGGAAGCCATGATTTACTGTTTCACTATCCTGTCCTTGAAAAATTGGTTTTAGGAAGTGTTCTTTCATACAGTTGTAATTGATTTACTGTCCCAAGGTAGCAATGGACTACTTTTCTCGCAACATTTACTGTTAGTGCCCTATGAGTGCATTATCAGTGAACATCTGCTTTTTGTATGATATACCTTGTATGGGAAGGACATTCAGTAATATTCAGTAGGCCTTGTTTTCTAGATAGTTCTGGTATTAATGTTTTTTTGTTTATTTAATGACCTCCCTAATGAAATAGGTTGCTGCTTGGGAGGCTACCCAAATGTTGTGATGAGCTTATACAGAGACGGTTATACAGCTGTGTGTAGGTGTTGTTACTTTAGCAGATTATCTTCTAGGAGGATCAGTGTGTAACATAAGGCTACTTTCCCACCATCCTTTTGTTATAGCTGTGTAATAGTGTTGCGTCTTCTAAATTGAAATGTGTCATGGGTTTTTTTTTGGCATTATTTTTTTGTGTTACTGCATTAGGATGATATTTAGTAATACACTTTTTTGTTACTGCAAATCCTGTAATTTAGACCATATTAGCCACACAAAGTTATGTTTTTTCCCTTCTGGTAGATACCTTACTTTGTGTATACAGTATTGTTACACTAGCTGAAGAGTTAGGATGTTGTAACAACCTTTGATGCATACTACTGGAGCCTAGCTCATATAAACATTTTTTTTTTTTAATTACCTTAAGGAAAATTTTTAAAGCATGCGTCCTTTCTGCTTTTGCAACGTATAATGTAATTTCATTTCTACTTAGCTAGGGTTTAACTATTCCTGGCACCATAAAGTGTGCTCTTCAAATTTTCCCTTGGAACTAGCCAGTTTTTTTAGTTTTAGCACTCAAATCTGTTTCTTTGAGCTCAGCATTTGTTTAGAACTCATAAACACTAAATAAGCTACAAATTCCTACAGCACTCAACTTTCCTCACTTGTCTAGAGGACAAGAAGTTTTAGTACTTAATAAATAAGCACCTATCCAGGCATGTCTAAGGGTCAGCTCCTGGTGTTTTCTCCTGTCTACCTGATGAATCTGGGCATCTTGGGTTAATGCAGTAATTTCCTCATGTATGCAGACAACCCTGTTCTCCTACCACCCAACACTACAACCTGTGAGAGATGCACTTATATAGCCAAACTGGAAGCAAAGTTCTCTTCACCCAAGACTGGACTAAACAGTCAAGAGAAGAGGGTAAACACTTGCACCACACCACACTCATCACATAGTCCCTCAAAACCTACACCACCAAAACACACACAGAAACACAAAACACACACCTACATTCGCGGAGGCTCTCAATAAAAATTTGCCCAAGCAACAGGGAACTCCAAAGCAGAAACACAAGCAACCTCGACCCCCCAACACAACCCAGATGACACATAGCCCACAAACTCAGTGTGCCACTCAACCACAGACCATAAGGCATAACAATGTACCCAACACTCTAGTCATAGGTGACTCTATAGTCAGGCACACTGATGTTCCACTCAAAAAGCTAAACAAGGAGAAAGTTACTGTCAGCTGCCCGTCGGGTGCCATGATCCTCCACATAACGCACACACTCAGGTCACTCCACAACAAGTACAAATATGACTCTGTCATTATCCATGTTGGTGTGGATGACCTGAGATGTACCTCCTTGGACTACATGAAAAGAAACGTGGAGGAGCTGTCCAATCTTGTAGCCCAGTCAGGTATGACCCTCGCCCTGAGTAGCATCCTGCCATCACCCAGAATGATACCACAGTACAAGGACAAAATGATTGACTTCAACAATTGGCTAAGCTACTGGTGTCATTCTAAGGGGATCCAATATCTGTCTGCCTGGGACGACATGATCGACAGACCACAATGCTTTGCCAGAGATGGCCTGCACCTGTCGCCCTTGGGATTCCGGATACTGGCTAAGGCTCTTGCCACCCCTATAGTGCCTTTTTTAGGCAAGGTTCAAATGACAAACACCACCGTAACAGGTACAAGTAGACAAAATCTGAGGGCAATGCTACTCAGTGTTAGAAATTTAAACCTCAAAATGCACTCCTTAAAATGGAGAACATCAACATCTGTGCAGTGACAGAGACCTGCTTCAAGGCACCAGAGAGCAACCCTGTGTTACCAGGCTATAATTCATACCACACCTTTTGGCCACCTAACCTAAACCGAAACACTAAAGGCAGACATGTATCCATATTCATTAAGGATATCCACACCTCCAGGCTAGTTGCTCAGCATAATGCATCCGAGATTATCCAAGTACAACTAACTCTGGGCAAGACCGCAATCCAAATTGTAGCTTGCTACAAATCCCCCACCATACCCCAGGATTCTCACTCCTCATTTCTTGATGCACTGGAAAATATTAGGGTACAATCTAACACCCTAATAATGGGCGATTTCAACTACCCCACCATTAACTGGGAAAACTACTCTTGTGCCAACTCTTCTGCTGAACGTTTTCTGGAATTCATAAATTCAAATGCCTTGGATCAACTTGTCCACATCCCCCACCAGGGACAGCAATATCCTAAACCTGGTCATTACCAGTATGGGCAACCGGTGTTCCATGCCAGAGGTCAATTCCTCGTTGGTCAGATCCGACCACAAGCTAATCACCCTAGACATCCACATCCTGCACCCCCACCCCCTATTAGGGAAACCACCGAAAAAAAATTCTCCAAAGTCAACTTCATGCTGCTTGAGACAGAAGTGGCAAACTTCACAACACCCATGCAGATTGGCAATAGAGGTACGACTGCTAAATCCTGCACAAATGCACTTTATAAGCACTTACACGAGTGTATGGATCGTGCAATCCTGAGCAGAACCAAGATGATATCCTCAAAAAAGGAAGCCAATCTGGTGGTCCCCTGCCATAAACAAACTCTGCAGCAGAAGAAAGAAACTGTTGCAGAAAAGAGTAAAACCCCATGATTGGCGGAACTCCCTGGTCATTCACAGTAAAAAGCTGAGATTCCTCATAAAGTCATCCAAAGCTAGTTACTAAAATAAAATCACCACTGATTCTAAAGACAACCACAAAGCATTCTATAGCTCTGTCAAGAATCTCAATGGCAACACTCAGATCTGCTCTGAGTTACAGCACAATAGCACTAAATGTACAGAACCAACTGATATTGACAACATCTTGGCAGATAGGTTCAGTGCTAACTTTACCCCCCTCTCACCCCGAAAGGGCCTATCTCTATACCGGAAGAATACATAGTTCCTGTAATCACAGCTGCACAGGTAAAAAACACTCTCTCCAAAGCCAAGAACACAGCATCCATGTGACCTGACAACATCCCAGGCTGCGTTCTGAACAAACTACAGAAAAACTGGCATCCCACCCAAGTACCATGTTCAGTCATAGTCTCACCTCAGGCTTTGTGCCCACTGAATGGTGCACAGCGATGGTTATCCCACTCCACAATGGGGGGAGCCACGATGGACCCTGGGAGCTACCACCCCGTTAGCCTGACGAGCCTGATCTGCAAGGCTATGGAACATATCATCATGGAACTTATAAACAATGACATTGGTAATCTCCAAACTCTGGACCCCACCCAGTTCCGGTTTGTAAAAGGCAGATCATGTCTCCTAAACCTGATAGACTTCTTTGAAGTGGTCACCAAAGCCATGGGTAAGGTGGTTCACACAGCCTATCTGGATCTCGCCAAGGCTTTCATCACCACCCCCCACTCTGGAATTAGATAAACTCACTAAACTAGGTATAAACCCCTATGTCACAAGATGGATTGCCAACTGGCTCACTGACAGAACCCACACTGTGAAATTAGCAAACTCCAAATCCAACTTCAGACCAGTGGCAAGTGGACCACAGGGTTCAGTCCTGGGTGATGAGAATGTGTGATAAGAAACCTTGGGATACAGGTGGACAGTACTCTCCTTTGATAATCACATCGCCACAGTAGTCAGGAAATCCTTCTACAATGGCACACCTCTCATCCAGGAAAAAAGAGATCATTGTTCCCCTTTACTCGTCACTCATTAGACCCATTAATAGAGTACAACACCCCTTTTGGTATGTTCCTCACAAGCAAAGACATCTACAACAACTAGAAAGGCCTCAGAAATACCTCACAGAGAGGATTACTGGCCTCAAACAGATGCCCTACGCAGACCGTCTCAAATAAATCCAGCTTTACTCCATTGCATATCACCTTCTCAGAGGCGGTCTTTGCCTAACATACAAAGCTACGTCATGCACAGAGCTGTTGGACATGCTCCACTTAAAGAAATCCCAGTCCCTCCGAGCTACACGTACTAGGGACCTAAACCTTGTCACCATAATAAACAAAACATGTTGGAGGGATAGATTCCTGTCCCAGAGACTTCCCATGCTCTGGAACAAACTGCCTATCTGTATCAAACAAAGCTTCTGATAAGCACTCCAAGAAAACTCTTGAGTGGATGGGAGATAGGAAATTCATCCCGGGGATCACTTCTGTGGCTCTGCTCGACAGGGACACAGGAAAATAATTTTCTTGGGTGGCGAAAGCCAGGGTACCTTTTTGGCTAGGCTTATATAAGCCCTAGGGCCAATAGCCTAGAACCTACCCATGAACCTTACCAATTCAGATTTCATACAGGCTTCTGCTGACTGCATTGTTCGGTTGCATTTAAATAATTTTTTTTGTTTGTTGGTTTGTTTTTTTTCTTAAAGTTCGTGTACTGTTTTTTCTTTTATGCCAGTAAGGCTATGTTGTTATCAAATTTGCTTTTTAAAGACGTAACTGCTCAGTAGTGATAAGCGTGATGAAACTGAATTACCTCTCAAGTATACATTATTTCTGCTTATGTAATCCTTATTCTAATTACTACAGTTAACCATATTGCATTTGCTTTAATTTACGAATACTACTGTCCTTTTGTAGGCTGTTATGCTTGTAAATTAACATTATTTTCAAACACAATTAAGACTTCTTTCTTTGGGAATTTAGTGCTTGAGTAGACAGGATTTATTGCACTGTGTGCACAAAATTTGTTTTGTCGGTTCCAGCAAGGACTACGTATCTACCTCGCAATGCATTGTGTGTGTTTGAGCTTTCACGAAACCTCAGACTGTTAAAGAATTCACACCCCTAGCCTTTAAATGTAATTGTTAATTTGCATTTAGGTTGCATGTTAGTTATGTCATCCCTTTTAAAGAACACGGTAGTCATTTTCATTATCCGAAAATTGTTTGTCATTAAATTTGCTGTTAGTATTTAACCCATCCAGAAAAATAAAAGGCTCAGATGTAATAGAAAATAGGATTAATATTTTACATTATAAAATTTTGATTATGTAAATGTTTGTGTTTTTTAAAATGTTGCTTAAAGTGTTTAACTGCTTTAATGTCAGTTGATTACTAGTTCAACACACAAATAATTAAAAATAGAGGTGTGGCTTTTGTAATAGTCTGATGAAGTCTTACTGAATGTGAAAAGTAGATTGCTCTAACTGTTATTTTTTTCCAGTGATCATTTTTTCCAGTAAAGATTTTGTTCATTCATGATTAGCTGTGGCCTCATTTATACATTGCTGATTGCTAGGCTAACAACCACAGAGAGCCGTTTTAAGCCTTCAAATGTATCTGACAAGTTTTGTTACCGTAGGATTTTTTTAAGAGGTATATGTAGGCTTGGGCACAGGTTTTTTATTCATGTGAGTACAGGGCAGGGCTGCTATTGATGAAGGTTTTGTGGTTATTATGTAACAAACAATTTTCCCCAAACCGTTTTCTCATGGTAGTTGACTACTAGAAATGATGATATCCGTCTGTGCTGTAGTAGCATAATTATCATTTTTCCAGAGATGCATTGGGTTTGGTAAGCTGTTTGAATGGAGTTAAATCTTACTGTGATGTGCTTTTTCATATCTGAATTTTTTTTCTTGTATGCCTTGTTTAAATAAGGTGGGACTGACACAACTTCTTGCTGTTGTTCAGAATGCAGTGTTTAACTGAAATAAGTGTCTCTTACTACATAATGTACATTTTGTTGATTTGTAACATTTTATTTGTGATTGATGTGCAGTGTCTTTTTAAGTGCCTCATCTGGTATTTCTTGTTTGTATAGTGATGTCAGAGAGGCAGGAGACCGCCTTGATTGAGCTTATGGTCTGTACAATTCGACAGGCTGCCGAAGCCCATCCACCTGTTGGAAGAGGAACTGGGAAGAGAGTAAGTTGTTTTAACACGGGAAACGTTTCTTTTATCAAAACTTCTTTTGGTTATGTTGTGGGAGTCTCACGGTTTCATGATAATCAGTTATTCAGGAATTTACAACCGGCCACACTTAAGGCTTCTTAAGTGATGTTGCTGCAGTCTGGGATTTGCTCTTTATTTCTCTTTGTTGACAGAGTAGGTAGGCTGGTCTGTTGACCCTTTTCAGCTCTGACCCAGGCTCAAAGAGCAGTTGAACAGTAAATTGTAATTTTTCAAAAATGCCAAAGGAAGCTTTAGTATACAGCTAGTTAAAGACCATATAATGCAGATATCAGCCTAATGCCTATGTAATACAATTAGACCATTGTACAGTGACATAGTTGCCAAGTGCTACTAAGCCACACACACAACAGGTATGTACAATGCATACTTGAACAGAGCAGCTATGTACAAAATAAAACACACAGAGCAGCCATGTACAAAACAGACGGTCTTACTTCCTGAACAATATGTTAGATGAATTTGTGAGATTTATTTGTAGCAGGAGGTTAGCTTTTTTTTTTTTAATAATAAAGCTGGTGCCTTTATTTTGATTGATAAGGTGCTTATGTAGTGAATTATTTTAAATTCTTGGTAGTGTGGCTAGTAATCTAATTTCTCCAGGTAGGTGGTTCTGAGTAGCAGGACCAAGTCAAGTGCAAGCTTTTCGCCTGTTGTAGTCTTGAATTGCAGTTGTACAATTAGGATACGATTGCTCTGACTATGTGTTAGAGTAAGTTTGTCCCATAAAAGGGAGTGTAGTTTTAAGAGGTGGGCAGTGTCGTAATCTTGGGACTGTGATGGGAAGGCAGCTGAAGAGGAGAGGAGAAAGGCTCTAGCCATTTAAGTCCTTTAATGATTTCAGTCTGCTAGCAGTGCTAACCTGAAAGTCTTATTTTCAGTAATAAGTAATCTTTTGAGTATTATATGATGAGTGTAAGAAAAGAGAGGTAATCAGTACTCAAGCCTGGGGAGAAGTATATTCTTGGCTGTCACAGCTTTGGCTCTTGGAGGTAGTAGATGTGCGATCCTGTAGCAAAGCTTGAGTTACAATGGAACTTTGGTAATTATTTTGTCTGATAGTGCTGAAAGTTATAGAGAGGTCAAAGAGTAATGCCGAAGTATTTGTACATTGATACATCAGGGGTACTGTTGCCCTATGTAGCTTTAAACAGGATATGTGGTGCTCTTGATAGTTTTTCTGGTTCGATGAATAGCATGTTGAAGATACTTTGGCGTATCGATTATTGCAGAAAACCTAAAAGGGACTATCAGTAAGTTAGCCTTTGAATCATTTAATAGTGTTGGCTTCAGAAATGCTTTCTAAGTAATAACAGTCCATGGCTAACAGACTCAAATGCATGTGTCATGTCAGCAGAGATGCCAACTGTGATTAGTTCTTTCCTTATGTTGCAGAATGTTTTGTTAGTGGCATAGAGAAAAGCAGTAGTGATGGTAAAGGCATTGCTAAAACCATGCTGGCGGTCAGACAGTAAATTGTAACTGTTATACATAGGAGTGTTTCAAAGATTATAATAATTGAGCTTAAGTTAGAGCTAGGACAATAGTCTTTGTAATCCTTAGGTTTGGCTATCCTACATAGGGGGGATGCGGTAGTGGAGCATTTGAATGCTGGAGGGGGCTGTAACAGGTGTTAGCGAAAAGTTGAAAATAGGGATGAATGGTTTGGCTGTGTAATCTGATGCTATCCCAAGGAAGATGGGAAAGTGGGTGATCAATTTGGCCAAGGTTGAATTCCGTAAGTCATGTCAAAGCTTTCCCAGCTCTAATGTGACATATAACCCACCACTCTGGAATCCTAGAAAAACTTAATAAGCTAGGCATAAATCGCTACGTCACTCGATGGGTTGCCAACTGGCTTACTGACAGAACCCAGACTGTAAAAGTAGCAGACTCCAAATCCAGCTCCAGACAAGTGGAGTACCTCAGGGTTCAGTCCTGGGACCGCTCTTGTCTGGCATCATCTTCTTTGAAGTACAGGCCAACACTAAGGGACTCTGGCTAACAAAGTTCGCAGATGGCTGCAAACTGGGAGCCATTATTGGATCCCCAAATGATTTGTATATTCTACAAGAGGGCTTACAGAAACAGTTGCTTGGTGCCAGAGCCATGAGCTCAAGCTTAATGCTAAGAAATGTATAGTTATCCCCTTTGAGAAAAAAACATGTACCCATGAATTACCACAAAGGTGGCAGTACACTAAACACCGAAAGTGTGATGAGAGACTTAGGGACACGGGTGGACAGTGATCTCACCTTCAATAACCACATTGTCACAACAGTAAGGAAATCCTTTTATGTGGCACACCTCATCACTAAGGGCTTTTCATCCAGAAAAAAACAAGGTCATTGTCCCATTGTACTCATCCCTTATTAGACCCATTATAGAGTACGCCACATTTGGTATGTACCTCACAAGTCATCTGCAAGAGCTGGAAAGGCCACAGAAATACCAAACTAAAAGAATCACAGGCATAGAGCAGATGCCCTATGATGATCTTCATATTGATCACTGCTGCAGTAGCCTAAACTTGTATGTGCTGTTTCCTGAATAGGATATAAAAAGAAG